>NW_018403664.1:529841-660551 GCF_002113885.1 Mizuhopecten yessoensis | reverse complement strand
GGGTAACTCATACAGTAAATGGGGTAACTCATACAGTAAATGGGGTAACTCATACAGTAACAAGGGTAACTCATACAGTAACTTGGGTAACGTATACAGTAACTGGGGTAACTTATACAGTAACTGGGGTAACTTATACAGTTACTGGGGTAACTTATACAGTAACTGGGGTAACTTATACAGTAAATGGGGTAACTCATACAGTAACTGGGGTAACGTATACAGTAACTGGGGTAACATATAGAGTAAATGGGGTAACTTATACAGTAACTTGGGTAACTCATACAGTAACTGGGGTAACTTATACAGTAACTGGAGTAGCTTATACAGTAACGGGGGTAACGTATACAGTAACTGGGGTAACTCAAACAGTAACTGGGGTAACTTATACAGGAACTGGGGTAACTCATACAGTAAATCGGGTAACTTATACAGTAAATGGGGTAACTTATACAGTAAATGGGTAACTTAAGTAACTGGGGTAACTTATACAGGAACTGGGGTAACTTATACAGTAACTTGGGTAGCTTATACAGTAACTGGGGTAACTCTTACAGTAAATGGGTAACTTATACAGTACCTGGGGTAACTTATACAGTAACTTGTGTAACTTATACAGTAACTGGGGTGACTTATACAGTAAATGGGTAACTTAAGTAACTGGGGTAACTTATACAGGAACTGGGGTAACTCATACAGTAAATCGGGTAACTTATACAGTAAATGGGGTAACTTATACAGTAACTTGTGTAACTCATACAGTAACTGGGGTTACTTATACAGTAACTGGGGTAACTTATAGAGTAACTGGGGTAGCTTATACAGGAACTGGGGTAACTCATACAGTAATTGGGGTAACTTATACAGTAACTGTGTTATCTCATACAGAAAATGGGGTAACTTATACAGTACCTGGGGTAACTTATACAGTAACTGTGTTATCTCATACAGAAAATGGGGTAACTTATACAGTACCTGGGGTAACTTATACAGTAACTTGTGTAACTTATACAGTAACTGGGGGGTAACGTATACAGTAACTGGGGTAACATATACAGTAAATGGGGTAACTTATACAGTAAATGGGGTAACTCATACAGTAAATGGGTAACTTATACAGTACCTGGGGTAACTTATACAGTAACTAGGGTAGCTTATACAGTAACTGGGGTTACTTATACAGTAACTGGGGTAACGTATACAGTAGCTGGGGTAACATATAGAGTAAATGGGGGAACTTATACAGTAACTTGGGTAACTCATACAGTAACTGGGCTAACTTATACAGTAACTGGGGTAGCCTATACAGTAACTGGGGTAACTTATAAAGTAACTGGGGTAGCTTATACAGGAACTGGGGTAACTCATACAGTAACTGTGGTAACTCATACAGTAACTGGTGTAACTCATACAGTAACTGGGGTTACTTATACAGTAACTGGGGTAACGTATACAGGAACTGGGGTAACTTATACAGTAACTAGGGTAGCTTATACAGTAACTGGGGTTACTTATACAGTAACTGGGGTAACGTATACAGGAACTGGGGTAACTTATACAGTAAAGGGGTAACTTATACAGTAACTGGCGTAACTTATACAGTAAATGGGGTAACTTATACAGTAAATGGGGTAACTCATACAGTAGCTGGGGTAACGTATACAGTAACTGGGGTAACTTATAGAGTAACTGGGGTAGCTTATACAGGAACTGGGGTAACTTATCCAGTAACTGGTGTAACTTATACAGTAACTGGTGTAACTTATTCAGTAACTGGGGTAACTCATACAATAAATGGGGTAACTTATACAGTAACTTGGGTAGCTTATACAGTAACTGGGGTTACTTATACAGTAACTGGGGTAACTCATACAGTAAATGGGGTAACTTATACAGTAACTGGGGTAAGCGAAAGATAGAAAACAAAATATCAGAAAATATCTGTTCCCTGCTGAATTTCATAAAATAATAGTTAATTCTCTATAATAGTTAATTCTCTATAATAGTTAATTCTCTATAATAGTTAATTCTCTATAATAGTTAATTCTCTATTATCATTTTCTCTACAATCATGAAGATTTGACACTTGTTTTTGGACCAGAATGTAATTTTGAAATCTATGCAACAAGATCAAACAATTTTGGCTCCTAAATATAATTATCTTTAAGTCTGATTTTTCTGAACATTAAGTCAGATTTATGTTATTATTGTGAGTATATGATTGACAGGTTCCAAGTCGATGCCCTTGAGATGTTCTGACAAGCTATTGTACCCTATGTATGAGCACCGGCCCTGTTACTGTAAAACCCTGGAGCGTATCATCATAGGTGACTGGTCTCAGTGTATCCTCGACCCGCCCAACAGACACGACCTTATGATGACCCACTTATCAGGTCATCGGGGCATCCGATTGGCTCGTAATTACACCAATCTTGAAATGGGAAATAGTTGTGGGGCTGGACGGAAATTCAAGGTGGTAGCTTGTCGGAATGCAATGAATGCTATGGAATCGGCTGACAAGTGTACGCTCAACGGCAAAGGTGGGTTACCATTTAATCACGTCTTGTACAAAACAATGTATTGACATATAGGTTGCCTTAAACCAATCCAACATTTCAAATTTGCATTTCTAACTTTATAATGATGTTAATCTACTGGTATTACATTTATGTACTCAATGGAACTTTCTTGACTGAGGGTAAGTCACTTACATGAAGGGCTTCTGTTTCTAACACTATACAGACATGAAGGAGAAAGCATGCAGGATCCCTTGTCCAGTGGACTGTAAAATGTCTCCATGGAGCACATGGAGTCTTTGTCCCACAAAGTGTGGTGCTGGTGTCCAACAACGCTTCCGAAACAATATGAAGCTGCCATCCCCCGGAGGACGTCGGTGCCCCTCCCTCGACAGCACATCAGATGAGGTATGAATTAGTGATCTCGTTAACATGAGTCGTCTATAAATAGTTTTCTTGTCAACTTCAATTCTATTATACTTTTAGATATTTGAATACAAATACTAGACGAAGCAACAACATCTAGAGTCATTAGTTTATAAACTATTGTGTGAACCTTCCTTGATAGTTCCTCCTATAATCCACAAACGTCCAACAATAACTAGGATGTTGATTATCTCCTTCTTTTAAGGACCCAACTTTTTTATAAGCATGTATTCAAATAATAATTTCTGAGATTTTGTGTGTGTTAACCCCGTATGTATGTTTGAAGGAGATCCAGACTCGCCTGTGCCATCCTGAGTGTGTCCAGTACACTTGGAAGTCCTCGGACTGGGACATGTGTATGCCACCGGTCGGGGAAAGGTGTGGAGATGGACAACAGAACAGACATGTCAGGTACAGTACAATCTTCTCTCCCCAATTACTACTTTGACCTATACTCAATTTTCTCTAACTTATACTACATTAACCTTTACAAAATATTCGTGCCCCTGATACTACTTTACCTTTACAATCTTCTCACCCCTAGTACTACTTCACCTTTACAATCTTCTCACCCCTAATGCTATTTTGTTTTTACAGTCTCCTCACCCCTAATACCAATTTACCCTTACAATCTCCTCACCCCTAATACTACTTCACCTTTACAATCTCCTCACCCCTAATACCACTTTACCTTTACAATCTTCTCACCCCTTATACTATTTTACCTTAACAATCTCCTCACCCCTAATACCACTTTACCATTACTGTCTCCTCACCCCTAATACCACTTTACCTTTACTGTCTCCTCACCCCTAATACCACTTTACCTTTACAATCTCCTTATCTCTTATACCACTTTACCGTTACTGTCTCCTCACCCCTAATACCACTTTACCTTTACAATCTCCTCACCCCTAATACCACTATACCTTTACAATCTCCTCACCCCTTGTACTACATTATTTGTCACAAAATTTTCTCACCTCCAATGTTACATAGTGTACATGCGTTATGTATGATGGTTTGTCCTAATGTCATGTAACCTCATTTTCTGTTGACATTTCAGTTGTAATGCTGTAAATATCAATGGTGTTATGACGGAGCGCGTAGATGATGAAAACTGTGCTGGCCTTCCAGAACCACGAAGTACCCGCTCTTGTTACCTCCCCTGTCCTGGCGACTGTGTGCTTAGCGAATGGGTGGAATGGTCACAATGCCAACAGGTATATTTACATGTATAAATTGTCAAACAGAACTCAATCTGTGCTACAGTTAAGTTTCATTATCCAGATTGTCACACTATTCCTCCATTACCTGAACATCTACAGATGGTTTTGGTTACATAATTCCCCTTTTCTATTCAAAAGTTGCACAGGTAATGCAGCTATAACACAATAAATTCAAAATATCCGCAGCAGGAAACAAGGGCATCTGGATTAAAGAGCAAACCTATCACACACTAAGCTTCTAGATAATGTGTTGTTAGTAACTATCTATTATGTCCTTTAGAAATCAAAGTGTATGTCTGTCCATCTCTCTGTCTGTCGATCTGTCCACACCTCTTTTCATTACCAACAATGTACAGAAACCTACAGTTAATGAAGAATTCAAGGGCCACCTTGAACAAATAGAAACTATATTGTTTATGGTGGTTTATTGTTTATTTTCATTGCAGCCTCATATTCCATTTACCTTATGACTTCTTTTCTAACTTTAGCCATGCAACCATAACCAAATGCAGTCACGTGACAGAAGGATTATGCGTGAATCAGCAACGTACTCAGAGTACCAGAGCACCTGTCCCCCTCTGAGAGAGTCACGGCCCTGTATAAGGGGAGAGAACTGTATTGAGTACTCGTGGGAGCTAGCCCAGTGGACAACCTGTCTGGTCAACAATGGTCTGGATGACTGTGGTGTCGGACATAAAGAACGCTATGCCATCTGTAAAAATCACTTTGGACGTGTCGTGGATAACAAGCTCTGTAAAGAAGTATGTTGATTAGTTTGTTTGTTAATAGTGACAATGAAGGAAGTATTGAACTCGGGAATAACAGGTTGCCAGTCTAAAGTTGATAGAAAATGTACAGAATTTTGTCAAAGAAAGACGTTGTACAGAGAGGTGTAAAACACTGGTATTGAAATTGATAAAAACTATTTTGTCCATAGCTAATTTTAACAAACTTCAAAGAGTACGATTCGCTTCAAGCTTTATAGAGTTAGTTTCATTTCCTGCTTTATAAAATAGGTTTCACTTCCAATTTTATAGATTCTAAGTGCATGGTTCACTGTTTGAGAAGTTTTACAGTGTAAAATAACCTCTCAAGGTGTGACGTCACACTGTCTTTTATTTACTTTTCAACTTTTCAACTGTTGGGAGTTCAAATGTTAAGATCATCATCAAAATTAAAATAGTTTGACTAAATATGGCACCTGAAACTATTTAATTTCACATAAGTTTGAAAAATAAACCTGAAGTATTTAAAACTGTGTTTCTAAAGGTACACGGCCAGGTGACGGAGCCTCTAGTGGTGTCGTGTGAGATACCTTGTGATGTGGACTGCCTCCTCTCTGACTGGTCACCATGGAGCTCATGTAGTAAAGGTTGTGGACTTGGTAAGTAGTGCATTTAGTAATTACGTTTGTTCATGGATGATATAAATAAGGATTGGGACAGTTTTATATTATGCTGTTTCATTGTTTATTGACATACATATATTGACTATGGGCTGCTGATGTGTAGCAAAGCTGCTTTGAACCTAGTGCCTTCAGTTATCTGAGCCATTGTCATAGAACAAAGCTATATTGCATTAGATACAAAGTTTCAATATGAGATTAAAGTTTTGTCTATTTATGTTTTCCTTGTAACCATGGTAACAGGAACCAAGAAGAGAAGCCGTTCCATCGTCCAACAGTATATTGGTAATGGACGCCCTTGTCCAACGATCCTCTCTCAGGCAATGCACTGCTTCTCCCAGGGCTGTTACAAATGGCAGATCTCCAGATGGTCTGAATGTTCAACACAGGTAAATATTTAATCTGTGATCTCAAATGGATATTTAAATATTCAAGCCTTCCCTATTTTTCTGTGAAAAATGTATAAAAGGACATACAAAAGAAGTGTAAACGTGTGCTGGCTGAAAAATCCTAAAAAGTAGGAAGGATCATATATATAAATATAGGCAACATTTGCTTGCTTTGTTTGTTTGTCGAAAACCCTTAAAAAGCCAAAAGTTTAAAAGAATTGATACACAGAAACGATATTTAATAATAAAATTTGTACATGTGGAACTCATTGACAATGCGATTAATGTTAGGCTTATTTTTCTCTGTCACAGCTTGGTGTGTGTGGCCACGGAGTGCAGGCAAGGAATATCACGTGTCGTAGTGACAACGGACTGGTAGTAGACTCCTCTCATTGTCCACGTGACCTCACCACCATCGTGTCACAGGTAAGTTACTGTCTGTTCAGCCTTAGTTAGCTCACCTGCCCCAAATGGCCAAGTGAGCTGATGGCATGGCAGTGTTGGCCATCTGTCCAGTATCAACTTATTTTACTTAAATCAACTTCTCGATAACAAAGAAGCCTAGGGTGATGATATTTGGCCAGTAGCAGGCTGGGATAGAGGGCTACCAAGTTTGATCAAGAGAATTACTATTACAAATGTACCTATATTCAAGGTTACAGGAGTTAAATGTGTTCAAAAAAACATTTAAACAACTTTTGATGAATAAACGAATGGTCCATGGTGATAATGTTTGGCATGAAGCATGCTGGGATAATAGGGGATTGTGATTAAATAAATGACCTTAACCTGTATTCAAGGTCACAGGTGTCAAAGATGTTAAAACCTTTGAACGACTCCTTTCAAATAATCTAAAGGCCCCGGGTGACGATTTTCAACCAGTAACATGATCAGATAAAAAATTTAATCAAATGACTGACCTTCACCAATAATTAAGGCCACATGGGTCAAATGTGTTGAACACATTCAAACAACTACTTCTGAATAATCAAAAGGCCTAGGATGGTGTTGGTTGGCAGTAGCATCTCAGATGAATGACCTCTTTTCACTAAATGAAAGGTCTAGGGTGATGAGATTTGACAAGTAGCATGCTGGAATAAAGGGCGACTTAATGACCTAGCTAGGCCTTTAAGGTCATAGCATCTAATGTTTTAAAATTGTAACAATTAATAACTTACAGTCATAGGTAACAATATCTTGCCATTTTGGCCTCTTGTTAATCATATAGTGAATGATTCAGTCTTTTGGCTTTTGTCTCTGATTTAAATTAAGAAATAGCTCATGTGAAAATCCATTTTATTTCACCTTTTTAGAAAACGAGGCCATGTCATGTTCCTTGTCCAGGAGAGTGTGTGGTCACTGAGTGGTCAAACTGGAGCCAGTGCTATATTCCCTGTCACGACTTTGAAATGGGTGAGTTGATGCATTCTGGGAATTAAAATCATTTAACACATTTGCTGATTAATATCAAAATTATTCTCCAGTTGTTGTCAACATTACACATCTAAAGCTTATATCAAATTGTACCTTTGCCCCAACTACACACGGCAACTTTTTCTCAATTTCACATTTTCACATTTTTTGTTCAATAATTCATTCCAATTTTTTTCTTTCTAACCAAGTTAGAAAGAAAAAAAAGTTTCCATTTTTATGTTCTTTTAAAGTTATTTTCCCTGAAACCAGAAAGTGAAAATTTTGATTACCTGTTGATAACTTGTTGTCAGATAGTTAAATACCATCTCCATAGCTTTGAATGTCAAAGAGAAGAACAATCCTTAAATGCCTGAAGAGATATGCAATCTTTGATAAATGTCTGGAGTAGTTTTTTTTCATCAAAGCAATGAGTTTCTTTTGAATTGCAGTAATTTTAATGGCTACAGGGAATATATACTTTTATAAGGAGATACAATTTTTTAGTTCACCTGGTACACTGATGCCATTGGGAACAAAAAGTATACAAATAAACGAGCGTAACCCTCCTGGGGGCTGAGGGGCCTAGACAAATTGGTCAAATAGCCTAATTTACTAAAAACGACATCTCTTTAAAAATAATTGGCAGATTTCAACATGATTTTCAAAATACCAAGGTGAGTAGTTGAATGCCTTTCAGCTGCCCCTCTCTTTAAAATAAACCCCGGAGAAATAATGTAAACGAATTAGTAATCTTTATGTACCGCCTTCTTCAAAAAGGAAAAAAACATTTTCAGCTCATCTAAGCATTACCTTCTCTGGAATATAAAGACTGGCATTATGTGAAAGTCAACCTTCCCTAGAGAACAGCTGGCTTTATGTACATGTTCATGTTTTTATTATTAAGAGACAATTTTATTATCTTATTTCCACGACTGTCTCTATAGTAACAGCTAATTTGAGATTTCGACCTTATAATTAAGTTCCTGAACAATGCTTTACAGTTAGGTATTTTTATCTTGCTAGAAGATGCTGTCTCAAGAGAGCTTGATATTTGTCAGAAAACTGCTGTTTATTGACAGGATCTTTTTCAAGACGTTTTTTTCTTGAATCTGAAATAGCATGCTGACTGTATAATTATTTGGCATATTGTCTTTCACTAGGATACACAGAGGGAGTTCGGAGCAGGTCTCGATCAATACTGGCCTACCCTGGTCCAAAGAAGGAGAAATGCCCTGATCAGTTGTGGACGAGTGAGTCCTGTTTTGCTGACACCTGCTCTGTGTTTCGTTGGATGAGCACCCCTTGGGAAGGGGATTATCGCAACGTCTGGTGTGAACGCTCTGACGGACTACATGTCTATGGTAAATAGGTCACTTTTTATCTTAGAAACAAATCAATATCTATTTTTAGAATGTTTATTAGAAGCCTACAATGTAACAAATATTCTTTTATAACCTGCTTTAATGCATGTATGTAGGTAAGTAAAAGGTAGGCAGATTGTGTGAAAGCTTAGTGCAAGGTAGGCACGATCATGTGAAAGCTTAGTGCAAGGTAGGCCGATCATGTGATAGCTTATTGCAAGGTAGGCACGATCATGTGAAAGCTTAGTGCAAGGTAGGCCGATCATCTGATAGCTTATTGCAAGGTAGGCACGATCATGTGAAAGCTTAGTGCTAGGTAGGCACGATCATGTGAAAGCTTAGTGCAAGGGAGGCACGATAATGTGAGAGCTGAGTGCAAGGTAGGCACGATCATGTGAAAGCTTAGTGCAAGGGAGGCACGATAATGTGAGAGCTGAGTGCAAGGTAGGCACGATCATGTGATAGCTTATTGCAAGGTAGGCACGATCATGTGAAAGCTTAGTGCTAGGTAGGCACGATCATGTGAAAGCTTAGTGCAAGGTAGGCCGATCATGTGATAGCTTATTGCAAGGTAGGCACGATTATGTGATAGCTTAGTGCAAAAGAAGGCAGATCATGTGATAGCTTAGTGCAAGGTAGGCACGATGATGTGAAAGCTTAGTGCAAGGTAGGCACGATTATGTGATAGCTTAGTGCAAAAGAAGGCAGATCATGTGATAGCTTAGTGTAAGAAAGACAGAGCATGTGATAGCTTAGTGTAAGAAAGACAGATCATATGATATTAAGTGCAAGGAAGGCAGAGCAGTAGAGGTTTCAGACTTTATTAAAGACAAGTCGATGTTAATTTCAAACAAAATTAGGTCATTTACAATTAATTGTAAATGACTGAATCCAAAAAAAAAAAAAATATGATTTATTTCATCTGAATCATCAATTTTGTATCATAAAAGTGCAAAAAGGTATGGTTTTCTTTTCAGAAATGATTTATCAAAACTATGATCATGACAGTAGTAATGTTTCTCAGGTTACAGTAACATCTGTTGGCAGTGGTATGGAGGTTTATAAGGCAAACTAATGTCAATTTTTCCCAAAAACAATCACAAAAGTAGGTCAATAATTGATCAATATCTGGAAGTCCAACTCCAACCACAATGTCTAGATCCAATTATATTATCCCCAGAGGCTGAGCTGATTGAATAGTCACCTAGACTTCCCTGTAGTAGTAATCAGTTATTTTTAGGGGCAAATAAAGATTTTTGTTGAAGACAAAAACCAAGAATGATATTCAGAAATTGCCCTTATTGCAAAAGAAAAACAGGACTATATTGCTGTAATTTGCTGATCTGTTTCTAACCAGCTGTATACTGCTATCATTTCAGGGTGTTACACTAGTTTCACAGTTTCTACTTTTACCTTATTTACTATTATGTCTACTTAGAAGTTATATAAACTCCATGTATCATTATTAAGTTGTCTAAATATCATGGTCTTGACAAAACATTGTGCTTCAAGTGAGCAATACAGGTCCTGTTTGCCTCTTGGTTTTATATGCCTGTTGTCCGACAGGTCGTATATTGGTATCATCCCCGACTGCGTTGTTCGTCCGTCCATTAACTTTTCCTTGTCATCGCTCTCCTGCCTTCATTCATGAACATATCTTGATGAAACTTGGTACACATATTGCATACCAATATAGCTCAAACAAGTTTGCATTTCAGGAGTTCAAGTGTATTTTTGGTGGGGTTATGCACCTTTTGTTTCCAAATAAGGGCATTGTGTAGTAAATGCGAGAACGTTTTTATTTTTTAGTCAATTCCTTTCTAATTTTGTACCGAAATGCTAGAAGCAATAATGTTCAACATATATTATGGGTTTTTCTGTCGAGTTTCAACTTTCCGTGTTTTGGAATATCACACTTGACATAGCAACGCTGTTCATTGTTTGTTTACTCGATAACTCAAACAATTGTTCTTCAATTCTTGTCAAACTTGGTGGGATGTTTCATCACCTGAATGCATTGGATGAGTTCTTAAATCGTGATATTTAAATGCTATTCAGCAGAGTTTTGTCCCTTTGTCATTGCCAAATAAGGGCATTCCGTCGAAAATGAAAGAACTTTTTAATTATTTGTTTAATTTCTTTCAAATTTAGTATGGTAATACAAAAACCAAACATGTTTAACATATGTAACAGGTTTTGTTGTCATGTTCCAACTTCTCATACCAACACTCCTACCTCAAAGCCAAGGTTCTAGTTTTAGTAATAGCAACATTGACCACAAAAGTGTAATTCTGAAACACATAATAGCTTGCGCCATAAACACAGTAAATGAATGGCAAGGTCACAGTCACCAACAAAACATCTAACAGTGTCAAAGTGTGCTACCATCTTAGTTACCTGTTAATTAATCTCTTTTTGTTTGTGTTGTCAGAATCATCGCATATCTTTGGTGTTGCTCTCTTCCATGAAGACAAGAGATAAAAAAAAGAACAGCACATATTTTCCATACAGTCGTTCTTTGATTCCAAATTTGGTTAATTCAGTCCCTGAATAGAGTTTGTAAATACTATAAATACAAAACTGGTGATGATATTGATATAGCAATGTACAATTTTCCTGGATTTGATTTAAACTCATAACATATTGTTTGATAGCAATGTTGGGATCAAATTGATTAAAATTGAGCCTCGATCTGATTAACTGTCAAGGAGGAAGTGTCTTTTTTTTGACAAGACGACAATTCTTGTCTGAACAGTGCCACGGGTCAAGTCTAGATGGTAAGTGTGGCGGCCTCTCTAAGACATTTCACCTTCAGCTATTTTAATGTGATAGAGGGGAGGCAGGTGGCACTTGTAGATGTTTTATTATAAAACAGAAGTGTTGTGTAGCTTCAGTAAATGTTCTACCATAACATTACACATCACATAGAGTAAAGGTCGTACAGTAACCTGATTCTGTGTACTCCTCCAGGCCTAATCATTTCCTGTTTTAGAAACTGAGATTTGTCCTTATCAACTGGAGCTATAATAGCTTCTCTGCCCACATGGATTGTCAGTGTAGTACCAAGTTACTTTCAAAACCTGTGTTAATAAGAACCCTAATTTGTCAAAAAAAATAATGTTGGCAGGTTTCAATTTACCATAGCAAATTAAAGCCATATCCTAACTTTCCTTAACCAAGCCCAACTTTAATAAAAAATATGAATTGAAAAAAATAAATCAATTAGATAAAAAAATGGATAAAGGCTTGCTTTACTTCACCTTAATTGGCAAAGCTATGGGATAGTGACCCCACTCAATCCTTACCCTGCCTATCCTGCCATCCTGCCCATCCCCAGACACAAGTTTTGGCCTTTTTACACATTAATCATGTAAAACAATGACAATTATGGTATTTTGTCCCTGGTTCTTATTACCATTATGGCAATTAAATTGACATTTCCTTTCATATAATTTTTTGCCCTTGTTCAAGTAAGATGCTTCAACAGAATATTGGTACGGATGTTTGTGTTACAGCCATGCCTCTAGCATTCCAGAAAATTGTCACATTGGGGCAATATACAGGCATGCGCAGTAAACTGCAGATTATGAGACCTGTGCTGTAGTGATGGTTCGAAATTCACGGGTCAAGTCTTGAGCGTGGTACACTCTCTTACTGTGATGTAACTTCAGCTTGTGTTCAGGCAAAGAGTATATATGTTGTGTACCTAATGTAAAATCCTTTTATACTCCTTCCTCTTTACAGCTTAACATGATGTTGTCTCTGAAATGGTAATGGAAGACATGTATTACTAAAATATTGGATGTCTTATATTCTTAAAACGGAGAGTTTCAGGGTCATTTTCAAAACAGTATCATTTTTGAGGAGTCCATAAGAAGTACGTTCTAAGCAGCTGGGTTTTAGATGAAAGATAGTTAGTAAACTAATAGTAATTATTGTATTGGAAAGTAATCCTAATTATTCTTGTTTGATGTTGCCTGCAAGTTGAAATACTTAAACTCAATTTAATCTTACCAATTATCCTGTCTTCACATGTAAAAATAAAACTTAGACTATGAGAAAACATGAAACTTTTTTTTTTACAAAGATTAGATTTGAAATATATATACAAGTATTACACAAACGTGAAATATTGATACTCAAAAATGAATGACACTGCATCACACGCTGTCTCATTCTGTAAGTGATGCTAGGGGCCACAACATCGGAAATCTAAATTGGTATTAACTAAATGTTGATACCGAAGGGAAACCCTGTTTAAAGAATTTCAAAATTTAGAGAGAATTAAGTACTGGTAAATTTAAATGATTTAAATGTATATTATAAAGCCTGCTATAAATTAGATAATGATTTAAGTATATATTATAAAGCCTGCTATGAATTAGATAATGATTACAATGTATATTATTATTTCAATTGATTTTGAGCTGATTCTGATTGGCTGAAACAACATCATGTGACCACCTGTAAAAGTAGTTATAAACCTGAGTGGTTTGCAGGTGTTCAAAAAAGTTGGTAGAACAAGTGTTATTAACCTGCTATAAATAGATTCTGGAACAGGTGTTCAAAAAAGTTGGTAGAAAAAGTGTTATCATATGCTTAAAAATTTCTCGCAATCACATTGGTGGGATCATATACACGTGACCAGTCCTCAAAAACTCATGTAGACTGGTTATCCGGTGATTATCAATTTCTAAATATAGCCTATATAGAAATTCCCTGGAACCTGTCGTAGCGCATGCGCAGTTAGACTGGAACGCAATATGTCAGACGAAAATAGAAGATGGCGGTTGCATGGTGAACACTTCGCCTCTGTTACATCTGAAAAGTTCTAAACTACTCCAAGACAAAGATGCTGGTAACACAAAAAGGACACCGAACACACAGTGCGTGTCCTCAATGCTTACCTTAAGAAAACAAATCTTAACGATGTCTCCGAAAACCGAGCTGTTGGATTCAACCCTGGCTAAATTTTACGCGGAGGCTCGTTCAAGTAAATGTTAACTATACAAAATCTTATTGTTGGGTCATATAATAAAACAGTAATGGGCGTTTGTGCTGGTAAATATGATGTGATATGAACCTGAATAAGTGATATTGACCTTGGCTACACCTCATTCAATATCACTTTTTCAGGTTCATATCACATCATATTCACTAGCACAAAAGTCCATAATTGTATATTATTGACCTGCTTTAAATAGATTTTGGAATTTTTGTAAAAAAGTTGGTAGAAAAAGTGTTATTGACCTGCTATAAATAGATTCTGGGGGGAAAATGGGGAAAAAAATGGAAAACTATATTTTACATATTTTTTTGAATAAATCAATTGAAATAATAAAACTATTGTAGCATGGTGATTTCGGTTGATACATGGTTTTATCGACCTAGATTAGAAATATTGACCACGGACTGTGTCCTCTGTATATATTGCTTACCTAGGTCGATAAAACCATGTATCAACCGAAATCACCATGCTACAAAAGTTTTATTATTTCAATTGATTTATTCATAAAAATATGTAAAATATAGTGTTCCATTTTTTTCCCCATTTTCCCCCCTGAATCTATTTATAGCAGGTCAATAACACTTTTTCTACCAACTTTTTTACTAAAATTCCAAAATCTATTTAAAGCAGGTCAATAATATACAATTATGGACTTTTGTGCTAGTGAATATGATGTGATATGAACCTGCTATAAATAGATTCTGGGGGGAAAATAGGGAAAAAAATGGAAAACTATATTTTACATATTTTTTTGAATAAATGAATTGAAATAATAAAACTATTGTAGCATAGTGATTTCGGTCGATACATGGGTTTTTTGACCTAGATTAGCAATATTGACCTCGAACTGTGTCCTCTGTATATATTGCTTACCTAGGTCGATAAAACCATGTATCGCCCTCATCACCATGCTATAATTGCATATTATAAAGTCTGCCATGAATTAGATAATGATTACAATGGATATTATAAAGCCTGCTACTAATCAAAAGGTATTACTGTGGCTATCAAGGTTACGTCAAGCCTCGGGGACTAACAAATACACCAGCAGATGTAACATCAACTGACAATGATATTGATACTTCAGCCGTACCTTCTAACTAATAAAGCCTGCTATAAATTAGGTAATGATTACAATGTATATTATAAAGCCTGCTAATACTCAAAAGGTATTACTGTGGTTATCAAGGTTACGTCAAACCTCGGGGACTAACAAATACCCCAGCAGTTGTAACATCAACTGACAATGATATTGATACTACAGCCGAACCTTCTAACAATAGATCAGGCAGTGGTCCTACCTCTGATAACAAACTGACAATGATATTGATACAATAGTCGTACCTTCTAACAATAGATCAGGCAGTGGTCCTACCTCTGATAACAAACTGACAATGATATTGATACAATAGTCGTACCTTCTAACAATAGATCAGGCAGTGGTCCTTACCTCTGTTAACAAACTGACAATGATATTGATACTTCAGCCGTACCTTCTAACTAATAAAGCCTGCTATAAATTAGATAATGATTACAATGTATATTATAAAGCCTGCTACTACTCAAAAGGTATTACTGTGGCTATCAAGGTTACGTCAAACCTCGGGGACTAACAAATACACCAGCAGTTGTAACATCAACTGACAATGATATTGATACTACAGTCGTACCTTCTAACAATAGATCAGACAGTGGTTCGACCTCTGTTAACAAACTGTCAATGATATTTATACTACAGTCGTCCCTTCTAACAATAGATCAGGCAGTGGTCCTTACCTCTGTTAACAAATTGACAATGATATTGATACTACAGTCGTACCTTCTAACAATAGATCAGACAGTGGTTCGACCTCTGTTAACAAACTGTCAATGATATTTATACTACAGTCGTGCCTTCTAACAATAGATCAGGCAGTGGACCTTACCTCTGTTAACAAACTGACAATGTTATTGATACTACAGTCGTACCTTCTTCAAAAGGTATTACTGTGGCTATCAAGGTTACGTCAACCCTCGGGGACTAACAAATACACCAGCAGATGTAACATCAACTGACAATGATATTGATACTACACCCGTACCTTCTAACAATAGATCAGGCAGTGGTCCTACCTCTGTTAACAAACTGTCAATGATATTTATACTACAGTCGTACCTTCTAACAATAGATCAGGCAGTGGTCCTACATCTGTTAACAAACTGTCAATGGTATTGATACTACAGTCGTACCTTCTAACAATAGATCAGGCAGGGGTCCTACCTCTGTTAACAAACTGACAATGATATTGATACTTCAGTCGTACCTTCTAACAATAGATCAGGCAGTGGTCCTACCTCCGTTAACAAACTGACAATGATATTGATACTACAGCCGTACCTTCTAACAATAGATCAGGCAGTGGTCCTACATCTGTTAACAAACTGTCAATGGTATTGATACTACAATCGTACCTTCTAACAATAGATCAGGCAGTGGTCCTTACCTCTGTTAACAAACTGACAATGATATTGATACTTCAGTCGTACCTTCTAACAATAGATCAGGCAGTGGTCCTACATCTGTTAACAAACTGTCAATGGTATTGATACTACAATCGTACCTTCTAACAATAGATCAGGCAGTGGTCCTACATCTGTTAACAAACTGTCAATGGTATTGATACTACAGTCGTACCTTCTAACAATAGATCAGGCAGGGGTCCTACCTCTGTTAACAAACTGACAATGATATTTATTCTACAGTCGTACCTTCTAACAATAGATCAGGCAGTGGTCCTTCCTCTGTTAACAAACTGTCAATGGTATTGATACTACAATCGTACCTTCTAACAATAGATCAGGCAGTGGTCCTACATCTGTTAACAAACTGTCAATGGTATTGATACTACAATCGTACCTTCTAATAATAGATCAGGCAGTGGTCCTACCTCTGTTAACAGACTGACAATGATATTGATACTATAGTCGTACCTTCTAACAATAGATCAGGCAGTGGTCCTTCCTCTGTTAACAAACTGTCAATGGTATTGATACTACAGTCGTACCTTCTAACAATAGATCAGGCAGTGGTCCTACCTCTGTTAACAGACTGACAATGATATTGATACTATAGTCGTACCTTCTAACAATAGATCAGGCAGTGGTCCTTCCTCTGTTAACAAACTGTCAATGGTATTGATACTACAATCGTACCTTCTAACAATAGATCAGGCAGTGGTCCTTTCCTCTGTTAACAAACTGACAATGATATTGATACTATAGTCGTACCTTCTAACAATAGATCAGGCAGTGGTCCTACCTCTGTTAACAAACTGACAATGATATTGATACTATAGTCGTACCTTCTAACAATAGATCAGGCAGTGGTCCTTACCTCTGTTAACAAACTGACATTGATATTTATTCTACAGTCGTACCTTCTAACAATAGGTCAGGCAGTGGTCCTACCTCTGTTTACAAACTGACAATGATATTGATAATACAGTCATACCTTCTAACAATAGATCAGGCAGGGGTCCTACCTCTGTTAACAAACTTACAATGGTATTGATACTACAGTCGTACCTTCTAACAATAGGTCAGGCAGTGGTCCTACCTCTGATAACAAACTGACATTGATATTTATTCTACAGTCGTACCTTCTAACAATAGATCAGGCAGTGGTCCTACCTCTGATAACAAACTGACACTACGAGCTGCTGAAGGAGGCTGTGATGTTTCGATATAGACATGTTCTTCACAGAGTCAGTGATTGATCACTAAGCAAGATAATTGGATCTGTGAGTTTCATGGATGGTTTGAGAGGAGTTCCTCTACCCAGACATTCTCATTTCCTAAGACAATCAGCCATGAGTCCTTGTGACAGATTGGCTACGGCATTGTAACCTGCTGCCGTAGTGCTCAGTGTCATATGAAGCTCATTCTCTATTGATACATTCCTCGGATAATTTGTGTTTGTGTTATATTCTCATATGGAATATTTCAATCTTAATCCTGAAAGGACACCAGAATAATGTAAGTTTGTTTCCTGATTAACATCTAAATATAAAAGTATTTATTTAATTGGTACAAGGCGTAGCTTTGTAGAGGGCTGTACTGTGTATAATGTTATTGGAGGCAGGAGACATATCCCTAGTATTTCTATGAAAGTACCATCAGATAACAAGTCAGAGCTATCACCATAGGAATATCAACCATGGTAACCATAGCAATCTACTGTAAGGCAGCACTTGGACCCAGCAGATGAAAAGGTTTATCAGTAAAGGTTTTTCATCCATCTGCGAAATTGTCAATATTTTTATGCAGTTTCTCTTATCCAAGAAATGAAATATTGTAATAAATTTGACATGCCAAAATCTAACTTTCACAATTTGTGTGTATTCAATATTGAATTCAGTATGTAAATTCAATATTGTGTGTTCCCCAGTGCCATTTACTTTGTACCACTGACCTTTTGTCAAGATGCAGTTCTGTAAAGGAAGCTGGGATCGTTCTGTTGCTGTTTGTACAAATGTCTGGCTCTAACTGTAACTAGAATGTTAAGTATGATATATCTTGATTTTGATTGTTTCTTTTCTGATAGTGGCTAGCATTAAACAGTGAAGAATTATAAGAAGATGTGGCTAGCATTAAACAGTGAAGATTATAATAGGATGTAGTGGCTATCATTAACAGTGAAGATTATAATAGGATGTAGGGGATAGCATTAACAGTGGGGATTATAATAAGATGTAGTGGAGAGCATTAACAGTGATGATTATAATAGGATGTAGTGGCTAGCATTAATCAGTGAAGATTATAATAGGATGTAGTGGCTAGCATTAACATTGAAGATTATAATAGGATGTAGTGGCTAGCATTAACATTGAAGATTATAATAGGATGTAGTGGCTAGCATTAATCAGTGAAGATTATAATAGGATGTAGTGGCTATCATTAACAGTGAAGATTATAATAGGATGTAGTGGATAGCATTAACGGTGGGGATTATAATAAGATGTAGTGGAGAGCATTAACAATCGGGATTATAATAGGATGTAGTGGATAGCATTAACAGTGGGGATTATAATAAGATGTAGTGGAGAGCATTAACAGTGATGATTATAATAGGATGTAGTGGCTAGCATTAATCAGTGAAGATTATAATAGGATGTAGTGGCTATCATTAACAGTGAAGATTATAATAGGATGTAGGGGATAGCATTAACAGTGGGGATTATAATAAGATGTAGTGGAGAGCATTAACAGTGATGATTATAATAGGATGTAGTGGCTAGCATTAACAGTGCAGATTATAAAAGGATGTAGTGGCTAGCATTAACAGTGAATATTATAATAGGATGTAGTGGCTAGCATTAACAGCGAAGATTATAATAGGATGTAGTGGCTAGCATTAAGCAGTGAAGATTATAATAGGATGTAGTGGCTAGCATTAACAGCGAAGATTATAATAGGATGTAGTGGCTAGCATTAACATTGAAGATTATAATAGGATGTAGTGGCTAGCATTAAGCAGTGAAGATTATAATGGGATGTAGTGGCTAGCATTAACAGTGAAGATTATAATAAGATGTAGTGGAGATCATTAACAATGGGGATTATAATAGGATGTAGTGGATAGCATAAACAGTGGGGATTATAATAGGATGTAGTGGCTAGCATTAACAGTGAAGATTATAATAAGATGTAGTGGAGAGCATTAACAATGGGGATTATAATAGGATGTAGTGGATAGCATTAACAGTGGGGATTATAATAAGATGTAGTGGAGAGCATTAACAGTGAAGATTATAATAGGATGTAGTGGCTAGCATTAACAGTGAAGATTATAATAGGATGTAAGTAACTATCGAACCTCAGATACCTCTGACACTGTTAGTCCTAATAAAATACTACCGTATACCTGACAGTGATAGCGCTGATGGCATGGTTACAGGACAATGTTACTCTTAATGAAATGCTATATACCTCGTAATTAGCACCTCTCTTACTAGCTTCACTGTATCCAAATCAAGACTACCCAAAACGGGACGCTTGTGGGAAAACGGCCCAAGAAATGTTCATTCAATACAACGAAGTACTTGGATGTATACAGTTTTCATCTGATAATACCTTTATGACAATTAAACTGTATTAAGCTTTAATGGCTGATGATTATCTTCACATGGAAAATTTAAAGGTAAGAACAATGACCTTAACAAAACTTTCCTGATTTACGTGCCGTGCGATGCTATTTATTTGAATATCATTTTCAAAAGTCTACTTTATCAAAACTAATGCTAGTTTGGAGAAGAAATATAATCAGAACCCTCGTTGACTCTAGAATATATCAATTATTTAATATTTTCTGGCGATATTGATCGTTTATCCCCAAATATTCACCAAAATACCAGAAGTGTCCCCATTCAGGGTACAGTCATGACGGCTCAAGATGCCTACGTAACTCTGATGGTATTTTGCATTCTTTTCATAGAACCACATGCCCGAAATATTAAATTGGGATAGAAATGAAAAGTGGACAGTACTATTTATGAAAAAAGAACAATCATTTTTGGAATTGAAAGTATGGTATAAAGAACATTGATATTTATCTAAAAAGTGTCCCAATTTGGGTACAGTGACGTTAGATCTGGCGATCATGGCTGATCCTCCTGTGAAGCTGATGAAACATTTAATTTAAAAACCTCCAGCCACACTGGAATGTTCAAATCTTTTTCAGTGATAAGATGATGATAACAAGGGTAACAGTTGCACATTTGTTTTTCATAGCTCCCCCCCCCCCTGCGCACACACACACTTTAGACAAGTTTTTAAACTCCCTGGGTGCTAACTACAGCAAATATGGTACTGCAGTATACCTGACAGTCTAAATCCTAATGGAATACTGCAGCTTACATGACAAATCAAAATAAACTAACGTTATTCCTACATAAAGACCCTAGAAACCTTAGTGAGGGCTAACATCCCGTTATATATACTTTCAGGTGGCTGTGATCCTAATTTACGTCCCCACAACCTGCTGCTATGTTCCCCAGTATGCAACCAGGATAACGCCTATTGCAATGACACAAATTACTGTGCTTGTAAAGACGGATATATTGCTTACTACAAGGGGGAGTCACTCTTTGGATGTTTCATGGACAACCAGACAATGGTAGGAGGTCAATCCTCTGATGACAAACCAGGTGAGTTTAATCTAAATAGAGCAAAATTAACATAAATATTGATAAATATATAACTCCTGGCTATTCTTCTGTTGTAAGTACTATCCTACAAACAACTCTGTTAACAGCACAAGTTGCTATACTCTGAATCACTGATGACTTGTGAATGTTTACATTGGTGATTGTTTATAGCTTATTGCCTAGAACTTTAATTAACATGATAAATAAAAACAGCTACACTAGTCTTGTTATATTTGTCAGATGTTCATCTGTCTTTTATCTTTGTGTCTCATGTTTATCTGTGTCGCATGTTTATCTGTGTATCATGTTTATCTGTGTGACACAAAAACACATTCTAATAACATCACACTCAGATAACAGATGTTTATCTGTGTGTGATGGTTATCTGTGTGTGATATTGATCTCTGTTTTATGTTTATCTCTGTGTGATGTTTATCTTTGTCCGATGTTTATCTGTATGTGATGTTTCTCTGTGTGATGTTTATCTCTGTCTGATGTTTATCTGTATGTGGTGTTTATCTGTGTCTGTCATTTATCTTTGATATTTATTTATATCTTATGTTATCTGTGTGTGATGTTTATCTGTGTGTGATGTTTATCTGTGTGTGATATTGATCTCTGTTTGATGTTTATCTCTGTGTGATGTTTATCTTTGTCTGATGTTTATCTGTATGTGATGTTTATCTGTGTCTGTCATTTATCTTTGATATTTATTTATATCTTATGTTATCCCTGTGTGACGTTTATCTCTGTCTGATGTTTATCTCTGTCTGATGTTTATCTGTATGTGATGTTTCTCTGTGTGATGTTTATCTCTGTCTGATGTTTATCTGTATGTGATGTTTATCTGTATGTGATGTTTATCTGTATGTGATGTTTATCTCTGTGTGATGTTTATCTGTTTGTGATGTTTATCTGTGTCTGTCATTTATCTGATATTTATTTATATCTTATGTTATCTCTGTGTGATGTTCATCTCTGTGTGATGTTTAACTCTGTGTGATGTTTATCTGAATGTGATGTTTATCTGTGTCCATCATTTATCTTTGATATTTAATTATATCTTATGTTATCTCTGTGTGAAGTTCATCTCTGTGTGATGTTTACCTCTGTGTGATGTTTATCTGAATGTGATGTTTATCTGTGTCCGTCATTTATCTTTGATATTTATTTATATCTTATGTTATCTCTGTGTGAAGTTTATCTTTGTCTAATGTTTATCTTTGTCTGATGTTTATCTCTGTGTGATGTTTATCTGTGTCTGTCATTTATCTTTGATATTTATTCATATCTTATGTTATCTCTGTGTGATGTTTATCTCTGTGTGATGCTTATCTCTGTGTGATGTTTATCTTTGTCTGATGTTTATCTGTATGTGATGTTTATCTGTGTCTGTCATTTATCTTTGACATTTATTTATATCTTATGTTATCCCTGTGTGACGTTTATCTCTGTGTGATGATTATCTCTGTCTGATGTTTATCTGTATGTGATGTTTCTCTGTGTCTGTCATTTATCTTTGATATTTATTTATATCTTATGTTATCCCTGTGTGACGTTTATCTCTGTGTGATGTTTATCTCTGTCTGATGTTTATCTGTATGTGATGTTTCTCTGTGTCTGTCATTTATCTTTGATATTTATTTATATCTTATGTTATCTCTGTGTGATGTTCATCTCTGTGTGATGTTTAACTCTGTGTGATGTTTATCTGAATATGATGTTTATCTGTGTCCATCATTTATCTTTGATATTTATTTATATCTTATGTTATCTCTGTGTGAAGTTTATCTTTGTCTAATGTTTATCTTTGTCTGATGTTTATCTCTGTGTGATGTTTATCTGTGTCTGTCATTTATCTTTGATATTTATTCATATCTTATGTTATCTTTATGTGATGTTTATCTCTGTGTGATCTTTATCTCTGTGTGATGTTTATCTTTGTCTGTCATTTATCTTTGATATTTATTTATATCTTATGTTATCTCTGTGTGATGTTTATCTCTGTGTGATGTTCATCTCTGTGTGATGCTTATCTCTGTGTGATGTTTATCTTTGTCTGATGTTTATCTCTGTGTGATGTTTATCTCTGTGTGATGTTTATCTTTGTCTGATGTTTATCTTTGTCTGATGTTTGTATATGGTGTTCATCTGTGTTGGATGTTTATATTTTTAGTTTAGATTAGAAATCAAATATATTTAGATTTTGTTGCTGTCAGCTGCTTATTAGAAACAATGTTTTGCAGGTTTCCTCCTAATGTATTAGTGCTTCAACTGCTTTTAACTGCTTGTGAAAAACTAAGAGTAAAATCACTTCATAGTCCAAATACAAT
Organism: Mizuhopecten yessoensis; assembly: GCF_002113885.1. Lineage (NCBI taxonomy): Eukaryota > Metazoa > Mollusca > Bivalvia > Pectinida > Pectinidae > Mizuhopecten > Mizuhopecten yessoensis. The sequence continues at coordinate 637,287 of NW_018403664.1, read as the reverse complement.
GTTATTCTATAAACTTCCTAAACTAAAATATTCCATGTGACTCTTTTTTTATTTACAAAAACTAGATTCACCACACTTGTTCATGGCTAGTTATTAATGCAGAGTTGAATATATACCCAGACAAATGTCTGTTCCTTAAGTACATTATGCAGTTTTGTTTGAAAAATGGTGAGTTATTGTACTCTAGAGGGAGGCCTCATTGGGATGCCTCGTTCAATCAAGCAACAAATCATACTATTTCTAATTCAGCTGTGGTCAGACATCCGTAGAATTGATTCCATTGGTTCCATGTCTAGATGATAACCTAAGGAAATCTGGTTGAATCTTTGCTAGCCTAAAGTCTGATGAAAATGGTTGATTTTATGCTAATCTAGGTGAAAGCTTTACTGGCCTGAAAGGTCTAACACAGAATTTACAAGGCTCAAAGGCTCGGCCTTTAAAGTAGTGGTAGTATTTGGTTGATGCTGTCTGCTATGACTTGATTTTACGCCTTATTAGAGTAATAGAATTAACATTGTTCTTTCAGAAGCACCAGGCTTTTCTTTTAACCAGAGTTTATAGTTTTGTTATCTTTTCCGTTCTTTATGTCATCTTTTAACAACTATGAGCTAGATTTCTCACTTTATATTGATAATGTGGGGCACATACTTGGTGTCTTGTTTACTTTGTATTGATAATGTGGGGCTCATACTTGGTGTCTTGTTTACTTTGTATTGATAATGTGGGGCTCATACTTGGTGTCTTGTTTACTTTGTATTGATAATGTGGGGCTCATACTTGGTGTCTTGTTTACTTTGTATTGATAATGTGGGGCTCATACTTGGTGTCTTGTTTACTTTGTATTGATAATGTGGGGCTCATACTTGGTGTCTTGTTTACTTTGTATTGATAATGTGGGGCTCATACTTGGTGTCTTGTTTACTTTGTATTGATAATGTGGGGCTCATACTTGGTGTCTTGTTTACTTTGTATTGATAATGTGGGGCTCATACTTGGTGTCTTGTTTACTTTGTATTGATAATGTGGGGCTCATACTTGGTGTCTTGTTTACTTTGTATTGATAATGTGGGGCTCATACTTGGTGTCTTGTTTACTTTGTATTGATAATGTGGGGCTCATACTTGGTGTCTTGTTTACTTTGTATTGATAATGTGGGGCTCATACTTGGTGTCTTGTTTACTTTGTATTGATAATGTGGGGCTCATACTTGGTGTCTTGTTTACTTTGTATTGATAATGTGGGGCTCATACTTGGTGTCTTGTTTACTTTGTATTGATAATGTGGGGCTCATACTTGGTGTCTTGTTCACTTCTCTGGTTTGGTTTGTCTTTGAATCGTTTCGGCTCAATAGAAATGTTTTGTTGCTATATTACCTATTATCATAAACATTTTGTTGATTTACCTCTGTATTTTAATCATTATCATTGTTCTGTTGGTTATATAATTCTCTCTTATTATTATCAATTGCTTGAAGTTTTTATATATCTCACTCTTATTAGTTATTTTATCAATTATTAACATTTTGTTGGTTTTATTTGTCTTAAGTTATCAATATTTAGTTGTAAATTTGCACTTATACATCAAACAATAAGATATTTTAATCAATTTAATGAGTACTGCATCAGTTTCGGTCAACTGGGTAAATATTAAGAGAGTATATATATATCAACACTTTATGTCTGTTGGGAGTAATTTTGTAGAGTTTGTGTACAAATGTATTAAGTCCATATATCAATACCTATATATCTTAAGAGAGTAAATGGTATACAGATCTAGAGTTGCATATATCTATAAAACAAAAATATACAGGATCATGAATCAATATCTGTGTGTCTATAAAATGAAATATACAGATTTCATGAATAAATATATATAAGTCTATAAAGTAACAATATACAGCTTTCTTTAATCAATATCTATCTTTAAAATACCAAAATACAAATTTCATAAATTAATATCTATATGTCTATTAAATAAAGATATACAGATTTCTTGATCAATATCTCTCTGTCTATAGAATAAAAAACATACAAATTTGATTTGTATAAAGATGTCGTATATTAACATCTTCATATTTAAAGTTCGTAAATTTCATGTATAGACATATCCATCTATACAGAGTATATCCCATCTTTATCATCTGCCATCTGTCACATCCTCTGATATTCTTACAAAAAAGACACATTTTAGCATTTAATTTAAATAGGAGATTTAATTTTTCAGTTATGTATTTAAATAACCAATCTTTAACTTCCATGGGTGATACAGTATTCTATATAGAGTTTTAAATATTTTTAAATCAGTTAAGAAAAAGGAAGAAGGTAAGAATTACACAAATGTTTTATTTATTTATTTATTTATTTGTTTTCCTGTTTTCATACTCACAAAGCTGTACTGACAGAAACATTTCAATGTATTCAAGATAAATCATGATTGGAAACAATCTTGTTCAAAAATGATGATTTTAATTTTAATAAATTTATGTATTTACCAGCTTCACACAGCTATATTTCTCTGTGTAATATAGTGTATGTGGTGCATACTTTGTGTTAAAAACACAATTATGTAACTCAAAACTGAATTACATAATCTTATACTTCATAATCAAGATCTGATCAAATATTGTATATTACTCCTATATATGACTTTGAAATATTTCTGTTGTACGGCAGACTATTTTAATATGGAAATGAAAAGTAAAAATCCATCTTTTTTGTATTTGTTTTTCATTAACAAATGGTATAACTTATTTTTGTTCTTGAGTTAGGAAGAAAGGTTGAAAATTACCATAGGATGATAATTAGTTAGTATTTCCAACTTAAACATGTAAATGTTGCTACTATATGTTATTGATGGCATACATCAATCCTTTAGAATGTGATTAACTAGAACTGAACTTGAAAGATATTCTTAGAATGGGTTAAAGTTGCATGATAATCTGTGTTAAAAAATAACAAAATTACTTAATGAAAAACAATAAACAGAAAGTGTCACAGAGTTCCAATATTGTATCATTGAAATTAGACTTTTTGATTATCTTTTACTCAGACCTGAAACAGTAATACCTTAAGTAAACTTTAGATCTCGGATCTCTATTCAAAATATGGTTTGTGGAGAACAAGAAGGAGTTAAATATTAGGAAAAATTGCGAGTGAAAATTGATCTTAATTGGAATGAAGTCTTTACAAAAATTATTATTCATAAAATGTATTTGCCACCTTATTAATTTAACACTATTTTATGTTTAATTTAAATTAAGTGATAAACACATTTTATCATCAAACAGCAATAATGTAATTGCACTATCTATATAATGAATGTAATACTGAAGAAGAAAGGACAGTACCTTTCTACACATAAATATACTGGCTAATTTGTACAACATGGTGCACATTCCTTTCCAACATGGGTGCCAAATATGTATTTTGATAACTCATGTACTAATAAAAAATGCAAGTCATATAAGACCCACCAGTCATCATGTGTGAATTGAGAAACATAACTGTCTTTTGTTAACTACACACAAAAGATATTTTTAAGATCCTACAAGCATTATGCCCCCTTGATTATTTAGTTTTGTCCCAATTTCCCTATTAACACTTAATTAAACTGTTATTAATAATTTTGTGTTGACACCAACATTTGAAATGTCTAAACTTTAATGTTTGTGACTTTCTTTATTAACTGTTAAAGGGTTACATGTAACTTAACAACAACCTTGACATTGAGGTGAACCAATGGAGATAAGGCTATTCCTATAGTCAGTATATATAAAGTATACACAGTGTATTATATATTGTATAGTATTACATAGAATAATTCTTACAAATGTAACATAAAGGTGAGAATAAAACCCTTTCAGTTTTGCAGCATTGATGACAGGCTGCCAGACTTTCGGATGTTTTTAAAGTTTATTTGAACCACTGCTATAGATGTACTGTTGCTTTAATTGATTAAAAAATGGTTGAGCATTTTCCTCTGTCAAATGTATTTGGACTGTAAAAGGTTATATATTTACATTTGCATGGCATTGTCACTATATAGCCTCTTTGAAAGCTGTGTCGTTGATGGGACTTTAATTACCATGCCGCACGAGACACAATTCTTAGCGTATTAATTACAACACTGACCGGAACTACACTATCCAATGTAAATAAACATGACGGCTGCTGAAATATCGCTGGGCATTGTGAGATTTGATAATGTCATTGTAAATTTATGTGCAAAATAAAAAATAAAATAAAAAACACTTTTATTACAACGAAAACAAGACCAAGGTCTGCAATATCGTACAAAATGCACATCGGTTGAAATCACCAATGCCGGCAATGGAAACAATTTTAACGCTCATGCAATTTATCAGAAATATCGTCTGTTACACTGCACTGATCAACAGGGGTTCGTTATAAATGTCTGAAATACACATATTCTATAGACCTACTGACACATATGTTACAGACCTACTGATATGAGTCACAGAACACACAAACATTCGTCATTTCAGACATTTGTAACGAACCTGTGCTCCGTCGCAAGATCACTCACTTCAAACGCTATCAGTTTCACGCGTCTCGGATCCACGGTTCCTCAGTTTCAGACGACATGTCAAATAACGATGCTGTTATAGAATCTACCGACTGTTGTCGGGTTCCCATACAATCAACAAATACATTCACGCCTGGATTCTTCACAAAATGAGCAAGGAGAAAAGTTCAAATTAACTTCCAAAAATAACTCCCTCGTGGAGGTCAAGGTCCCATTCACGGTGTTCACTGTATTTATCCATGCGTGAAATTTGTTCCGGGGGAAAATCGAAACAATTTCAAATCTAACTTTCAGCTCAGATTTCTATTGAAAAACTGGAATCACCTTATAGACATATCATACGCAATTGTATTGATACTGAATTGTGGAATAAATTTGAAGTGTTTGTTAAGTCTATGTCTGTCTATTCTTCTACTTTGATATTAACAATGTTCAAATGAGTTGGGTTTGTCATCGGCTAAAGCACTAATGTGTGGAAGTCCTCCATGCTGTCAGCGTCTATATATTCGTTCATGTCCACTTTTCCTCTTTGCTTGTGACATATTAATTGTCAGCTAGTCCGTTAATGATTTTGTAGTCCAAAATATTACTGCTGAAAATCTTTACTTGGAATTCTAGTTCTCATTCTCACTCTGAACACATTTTGGTGTTCTGATTTTTAAAAACAAATCACCGATTGTTTATTTTGAGCTGAAAGGATGTATATCAATTTATATTTTTGTGAGTTAATATGTTATTATCTTTTATTGCAAGCATCTCCCATTAATCTTACATTAAAAAGACTTTTTGAAAAGTAAAATAACATGCTTTACATGTTTCCTCTCTACAGAAGGACAACTAAATATCTGGACTTATGCTGTCATCGCTGTGGGCACAATATTTGTGATATTTGTCACAGTTGCCCTCTACAACATGAGGTAAGTGATGATTTCTCATATTTTATTAATATTTTTTCATATTTTTATTTATTTAATATTTTTTTGGCATTTCTGCATTTACTTACAATGTAGATTTTATATTAGCTTAATGTCTGACCTATGCTTGTTTTATGCAATACAATGTATATATATATATATATATCTTTTTTCTTTGATTGCTAATTCCTTATTTATTTCTAGAATTGTTTTGTAAAATATTGATTATTATCACCCTTGTCTGTCTGTAAATACATGTATTAATAATTATCTCCTTTGTCTGTCTGTAAATACATGTATGAATAATTATCTCCCTTGTCTGTCTGTAAATACATGAATTAATAATTATCTCCCTTGTCTATCTGTAAATACATGTATTAATAATTATCTCCCTTGTCTGTCTGTAAATACATGCATTAATAATTATCTCCCTTGTCTGTTTTTGAATATCACCTATTGTCTCCCTTGCCTGGTTGTTATATGTTATCATATTTCTTTTCTATATCTTCTTTACTTCTGTATAAATATCTTTTTTCGCTTCAAATTCAGTTTTAGGATTGATTTAGATATATGAAAGGATAATTGATCTAAGCTTAATAGTTAAATTGTTTAAATGACTTATCTAATAAAAATGTTATCATGAAGGGATATTTTCTCATTTGCCATACCTTACAGATAATATTAAAATAAAACTGATTTAACTGAACAAAACATCATGCAGCAATCACTAATGCTATGTTGGCCAACTGTACATGAACTGATATTGCCCAGGTGATTGTTAACTATGACTAGCACAATAATATAGCTAGTTTATACTTACAGTGCTAACTCATTTTCTATAAGGAAAAGTAAGGAATGTAAGAAATTAGAATATATTAAAAGAAATCTGCCAAAGAGGTAAAGATGATTTTCCAATGAAGATGTTAACTTGTGTTTTATAAACCATTAAATAAAAAGTTCCTGTGTTGACATATAGTTATCTCCCTTTTAGTTCAGTGTAGTGCGATAAAGATAGACATGATAACATTGCAGCATCGTAACAGCTATAGTGATATAATTAGTGTTGTAAATTTGGTCTCATGAAATAGTTGTAGTATAATTTATAGGTAGGGACATAGCTGTAGTAAAGTAGGCTTGTCACTTAGTTGTGGTATTATGACATATTGGCTCCACATACAGATATAGTCCTTTATATTGTCTCAAATGTGTCCTTCTCCCTGTAAATAATTTATAGATGGCTGAACCTCTTATTGCTTAGCTAGTCAGCGCTTTCTAAGTTTTACATAATTAATTATCAATTTCCATTAAAACCAGTAATTCAACCACATTTAAGGCAGTTTATAACAGATTTATTCATTTACCGAATTAAAAAATGAATTGATTTATCAAATATATATTTAAACATTTTGTTATGCAGATCATTTTTAAGAAAAGTAATACACAATCACCAACTCATATTTTTTCCACTGTATTACTTTAATAGGATTCCTGCCTTGCTATGCTCTTTTAGAACAGACTTTTTAATGAGTTTTTAAATAAAACATCCAGAGTTATTGGTTTCCCTATTAACATTTCATTATAAAGCATTAAATCTGTATTCTTCATATTTAAATTAAATCTACGTAAAATCTTTCTAATAAAGGTTAAAGTTGGAAATATGTAGTTTTGTTTCCCGATCTACGTTAAGATCTCTTTATTATAATAAGAAAAGTTGAACATGTTTTTAGATTTGAAGGTGGTATTAGATTGTAGAAGACTGCTGAACAGTTCATTAAGGGGTATCTTGGCTATTAACACACACCTTTCTCCTCTCTGTACATCTTCTTAGAGGTATGGGCTGCTCATTGTAGAAGTTGATATAATTCAATTTACAAATATTCAGATAAAGCAAAATGGTAGTAAATAGGACCATATCATGGTTAGTTATCAAGATTTAAATAACCGTTCTGATATTTGTAATAGACAGTTAAAATACAAGTTTGCAAAGTTTAACTTAATTGATGTGAAAAAAAGAATTAGGAGGTTAGATACTATCGTAGCATCGATCACATTTAGTTTGCAGTAGAATTGCAGTAGTTATTAGTATGCTTCAATACTTTATTTTATGCATTTCCTTAAATTATACATATATGTGAAATATTACCTATGTTTTATCTTGAATGTGTTTATTATTTCGTATTGGGTATATTGTAGATATACTCTCAGTAATTATACTTTTGTTGTTCAATTTTGTTTAGTTTGGTCAGTATATGTGCTGTATACATCATTAGGTGACCCTGCTACCCTGACTATATATTTAGATATGACCCCTGACATATAGTCCAGTATCATTTTAGCCTATTCGTGGTAGTTTTGTGATATATACATTTTTGCCATATCGCTCTGCATTACTGCTTCTGCTTTATAATGGTCACAAATTTCAATTTCAAAATATAATAATATACACAAAATGTTTTTAAAATATTCTGACCCTTTTTGGAAAAATAACCAAAACTGATATGAATTAATTACAATTTCAAAATATTCGAATATAATGGTATGCCATTCAAGTTCAAGATATATAGTTAACAACATACGTAATTATCAGTACTGGTGCGTATGAACTGATCAACCGATCTGTTGATTTTGTTTAGGCTGCAGTTTTGTGTTTATGGCATTAAACCTGATCAATTGAATATACTAATGATTGTCAAATACTTTTTGAATTAATACAGACAGCGTAGAATCAGGTGAGGTAATTGGTTGTCACAGATGTATACAGTACACCATTCTGCTTCATTTTTTGTGTTTTTAATGTTTGTGGTCTATTTCTCTCTCTGCTTCTTTCTGTACAGTGATTTCTTGCACTACGGCCCTCGCCCCCGGAATCAAGGCAGTCTAGACAGACTAGACAGTGCCAGTAATACCGGCTCGACTTCCCGAAACAACCCGGATGGGCTCACAACTCCAGATAACTGCAGTGTTTGTAAATCAATCCCTTCTCCAATAGACACCTTGCCAAACGATCGAATGATGGAGACAAAGTGCAACATGAGTGTAGGTTCATATGTTCAGGCCAAAGATAACCACGGGGAATGCAATAGCCTGTCGCAAATACTGACCCACGTTTGTCCCTGCACTTCCGCTTCCTCCAACACCCCTTCTGACAAAGATTTGCATGATTGTAAAAATGAGACCATCGTCAAAATGCCGATAGTCCTTCCTGAGCATGTTGGCATGTCCACAGATAATAACTGCATGCAAGCTTCTCCGTGTGAAATGTCGTCTGCATCTACCATATCACCTCGATCTGTCCATCAATTTCCCATCAGGTCAGACTCGGAACAGTCGGATGGCATGCACAGTTTCTTTCCAAAATGTCATAGTTATCCGTATCGTGGAAGGACAAATTCAGATTCTGCCTTGTCTACGTCAGTGACGACTGCATCTGTGACAGGGACGTCTGTGTCGTCATATCCTATGGGCAAAGCCGCAGAAAATAATGATGCCTCAGCGAACGTTCCGGATACTGTTTCGATACCTTCAAATGACGACCTTACAAAGCCATTTACATCCTCGTCGTTGAAATCGTTGATGGAGACTAGTGAATTTCCACCTAAAAATATCACTATGGAAAGTCTAAATGTACTTGTTGAAGATTTTACAAGGAAGATAGACTCCTTATCTAGAGATGAGAGGCCTTATGATATGCTTTTGTACTCAATCCCGGATAGAAGACAAGGTTGTAGTTTTGACCAAAGCACGACTGTATCTACCTCTCCGTCTGACGTTGAGTCGGACACGGAAAACGATCCCCTGCTGTCGGATCCGTCTCCAGACCAACCGTCCAAAGTGTATCCATCCCTAGAATCAGAGGCTGTCCCTCTGCTACATAATGACAACAATAATAACGATAACTCGGTCAAGAATGATATACCACTAGCGGATTGTAGCAGTATCTATAGCAACAAAAGTTCAATTGACTATTCAACCAACGAAACTGAGTCGGACAGCGGAAGTGATAGACTGTACATGTGTAAATCACGTGATCGTGGTGCACCGAGACGATTGACAACAATATGGAACGGCGGTGCACGAAAGGAGCCTGATGACTTTCAGCAGCCACATCAAAATCAACCAAAAGGTGAAAGTGAATCTCCAAAAGTGGAGGTAGTTCGACCTGGTCGGCCGAAGTTGAAGCGCCAGACAAAACTACAACATCCATTAGAAGCTGCTCAAGTCGATTCAGGAGTAATCGCAGACACTTGCTCGGCATCCAGTGCTAATCCTAGCATTAGAGAGGATTCCTCCCCTGTGCTCAAAGACAAGCCACGGAAGGCTAAGAAATTGCATAAATTACAGAAAAGGAATTCCGACACGCGTAGCAGAGGTAGTTCCTCACCGTCATCTCGCAGGAGTAGGTCTCTGCCACGAGCCGTAGCGGACAATCACGTCAGTAAAGACGGAAACAAGACCACCAGTTCTAACGATATGTCCGATGCCCCTGGTAGTGAGCGCACATGGAAAGAAACTATTTTATAAGAATTTGTTTAGGGAAAATGCAAATCGCTATTGTGACAAGTTTCCTCCAAAAACACTCTCATTACCTGTAACCATTTCAACATTAATTGTTATGACCCAAGAGAAATAAATTGAACGTATTTTTAATAATATATATTTGATATTACATCCCTTTCATATATCCGTTTTATCTTTTTAATAATGTTTTTGATGTCTTCAGTCATGGTTGTCGGAATGAGAGAGTTTGCTAGATCCCAATTAAGTATCCCGTGTTCATAATTGAATGTTGGCATGCGTATTTTTGTGTTATCTGTTGTATGCCATGTTTGTTTTTAAGTTGTTCGTAGCTTCTTTATTTGAAAACTTTCTATTCATAAAAGTAATGCCTAAAGTAATGTTAAAGAGTTATTTTTAATTGAAAATTGAAACTTAATTTCATACACATTTCTTTTCTGCTTTGGCTCGTTGAAACAATACCCCGTAGTATATATATATTGTTAGGTAATCTGTTGTATAATGTGACTTAGAGTTATGAAAGATACATTGTTATTTTTCAAAGTAATTATATATCTTCCGTGAACACACCTCGATAGTTTCCAGCAAGTGCGGTGGTTGGCAGAGAAACTTCGAGATAATTCAAATACTAGCTTCATTTGTTATTGATTTAAGATTGCAATAGGTCAAGAAACTTTTAAGTAAGCATGTTAAATATCATTAATATGATTTGGTATTTGCAATACCTATTTGCTCAACTGGTGTACCTGTTAGACTCATGTACCTGTCAGTAACGTCCCAGTTTTGTTTTCATATCACAATATCTCAACATATGTGTTAATGAATTGATTCCATTGCTCAATTTTTATCATTTTTATGTTGTATATATTTTTATAGGTTGGAGAATTGATGAACAAATTCTAAACAGATTTTTATCACAAGTGTAAAGATCGTCTTATTCCTAGATTTGACCTTGTTAAACTTGAAAATATGCAAGGGTAATACTGTTGTTTAAGATTTTCAATCTTTGTATTTAGATGCTTAATGGATATCCGATGTAATTCTAAACAATAATTAATAGGCGCTAGTGGACATATAAACCTACCATCTGCAAGGTATGTAACTAGTGAATGTTTTTATCACTAAAAGTTTTGATAGGATATAACAATAAAGGCAGTTGTTTATGGTTTATTATTTGAATATTTATGTATTATTAAGTGTAACATAACACGATGTCGAGATAGAATTAGGTTGAAATGTATTGAGTTTCGTTTATGTTATTAGTACTCTTTGATATGAATCCATATTGTCCATCGAAAAAGAAATCTAAAAATAAATGATAAAAGACCTGTCCGTATTGATCATTACTGATTTGATATACATTCAGGAGAATATAGGAATAAAGATGATGATTAGCAAAAACATTTTATTTTTTTTTGAATTTTAGAGAGAAATTAGAATAGAAAGGACGAATAAAGAAGCAGCCTTTTGAAGATCGATGCTCGCTCATATAGTCAATAATGAACTATACATTATAGAATCACGTGCAAGAATATGGGGGATTAACAACTCTATAGTTAGATTCATAGTAACGCCTTTTACAGACAGTAAAACCTGTTTTATCAGACTTGATCAAGAAATATTTTCGCAGTCTCGCGTTTTTTCCAAACAAATCTTCATTGTAATGCTTTAATTTGTTGCATGATTCAATCCCGAGCATGCTGAATAACCATTGCTTCATTTGCCTGCTTCTGATCCTAATAAACAAAAACACTGTATGGTCTCATACTTATGGAATTTTACCGCCTGCTTAAATCATAGATTTGATGCATTTTAAGAATAACACTCATTTAAATAGTTGCTGTGTTACTTTTGGCATCAATTATTCTTGAAATGAATATCCATGCGTCCTGTTTTTAGATGTACGGTATCTGATCAGGTTTGGAGGACATAATCGATACTGAGAAATTGCGTTGTTTTATTCAACAGGTTTCCGTAATTTAAATCTACAGCCTCTGTAGTTTCAGGTATTATTCGATGGTCGTGTTGTAAATATAACTGGCTTTGTCAGTATCAATCTGAAATCGGTTTAGTGGGATTAAATTCACTCTATTGTCACGCTATGATTTTGCAATGGCGTTACAGCTATAATCAGTTGTGCAGTGATCCCTCTTAGTCGCGCTACAGATGTGCTATATTTTTGTTAGTGGAGATTGATTTACGTAAATCATCGTGCATATCAAGATTTGTGTAATTATTGCTCTCAAAACGTTATATATGTATGTATATGTTAATGTCAAGTTACCTATGTTCACATCTTGTAAACATCAAACATATTTTATGTTAGAAACGTAATATTAAGTGACGTCCTACTTACATCTCACTTATTGTGTGGCGGCGTTATAAAGTGGTACCCAATGCTGTTTTAAACCAGTTCAGCTGCTTTTAAAAGCCGTTAGATTCACGGTTTGATGTTCTGAAAACAATAATGAGCAACACAATATTTTACTTTCGGAAGACATAACTTGAGTTTTATCTGATGTAAATGTTTGTTGATGAAAATATATTTAGTTTTAAATATATATCGTTGTTGCTAATGAACGTTTAACCAAGCACACCTTGGCCATGGTAAAAGCTGAGGTTGTGTAAAAAAGCTGAGGATATGTAATCATCACTCCGTATTGTATGTAAATAGTCATTGTTTTCGAAATCATTTTGATATTCCTGTTTATTTCATACAGTGAAGTAGATATGTATGTTTTGTTTCATCATATTATTCTCCCCATACGTAGGTCATGTGATTTGTAAGTACATCTATCAGTATTACTTGGTACTTTGTCAACAGAATGCTACATTGTACGTGCTGTAAGAGGACTCTTAATGAACAAAAAATGGCCGGTACATTTCCGTTGACAATTGAACGTATTTGTTGCAAGTAGAAAAAGACTTGCAAGTCTTGTCAGGTGGTTGTGTTGGAACTGTAACACGAACAATTCGTTTAAAAATAAATAACATTGATTCAATTATCTTTTCCTCTTTGTTGTCAAAGGGTTTGTTTTACTAGAATGAACAGGTTAAATGGTATCCACATGACGGTTATTTTACTAGAATGAACAGGTTAAAGGGTATCTACATGACGGTTGTTTTCCTAGAATCAACAGGTTAAAGGGTATCTACATGACGGTTGTTTCACTAGAATCAACAGGTTAAATGGTATCTACATGACGGTTGTTTTACTAGAATGAGCAGGTAAAAGGGTATCCTCATGACGGTTGTTTTACTAGAATCAACAAGTTAAATGGTATCCCCATGACGTTTGTTTTACTAGAATGAACAGGTTAACTGGTATGTACATGACGGTTGTTTTACTAGAATTAACAGGTTAAATGGTATCCACATGACGGCTGTTTTACTAGAATGAACAGGTAAAAGGGTATCTACATGACGGTTGTATTACTAGAACGAACAGGTTAAATGGTATCTACATGCCTGTTGTTTTACTAGAATCAACAGGTAAAAGGGTATCCACATGACGGTTGTTTTACTAGAATTAACAGGTTAAATGGTATCCACATGACGGCTGTTTTACTAGAATGAACAGGTAAAAGGGCATCTACATGACGGGTGTTTTACTAGAATCAACAGGTTAAATGGCATCCACATGACGGTTGTTTTACTAGAATCAACAAGTTAAATGGTATCCGCATGACGTTTGTTTTACTAGAATGAACAGGTTAACTGGTATGTACATGACGGTTGTTTTACTAGAATTAACAGGTTAAATGGTATCCACATGACGGGTGTTTTACTAGAATCAACAGGTTAAGTGGTATCCACATGACGGTTGTTTTACTAGAATCAACAAGTTAAATGGTATCCCCATGACGTTTGTTTTACTAGAATGAACAGGTTAACTGGTATGTACATGACGGTTGTTTTACTAGAATTAACAGGTTAAATGGTATCCACATGACGGTTGTATTACTAGAATCAACAGGTTAAATGGAATCTACATGACGGTTGTTTTACTAGAATGAACAGTTTAAATGGTATCCACATGACGGTTGTATTACTAGAATCAACAGGTTAAATGGAATCTACATGACGGTTGTTTTACTAGAATCAACAGGTTAAGTGGTATCCACATGACGGTTGTTTTACTAGAATTAACAGGTTAAATGGTATCCACATGACGGCTGTTTTACTAGAATGAACAGGTAAAAGGGCATCTACATGACGGGTGTTTTACTAGAATCAACAGGTTAAGTGGTATCCACATGACGGTTGTTTTACTAGAATCAACAGGTTAAATGGTATCCACATGACGGTTGTTTTACTAGAATGAACAGGTTAACTGGTATGTACATGACGGTTGTTTTACTAGAATGAACAGGTTAAATGGTATCTACATGACTGTTGTTTTACTAGAATCAACAGGTAAAAGGGTATCTACATGACGGTTGTTTTACTAGAATCAACAGGTTAAAGGGTATCTACATGACGGTTGTTTTACTAGAATCAACAGGTAAAAGGGTATCTACATGACGGTTGTTTTACTAGAATGAATAGGTAAAAGGGTATCCACATGACGGTTGTTTTACTAGAATGAGCAGGTAAAAGGGTATCCACATGACGGTTGTTTTATTAGAATGAACAGGTTAAATGGTATCTACATGACGGTTGTTTTACTAGAATGAACAGGTAAAAGGGTATCCACATGACGGTTGTTTTACTAGAATGAACAGGTTAAATATTATCTACATGACGGTTGTTTTACTAGAATGAACAGAGCATATGGCAATAATAACGCTCACAGTCTTGCTTTTGTGGTAAACATTCAGATTTATATAAAAGTTACAGAACAATTGTTAGTCTGTAATATAAGTAGTTGATTACATACACAAACATTGATTTCTTAATTTCACACGTTGCTGAAAACTGTTTATGGAATCATTCGATAGTCCGACCTCATCTAGAATGTACTGCTTGTGTGGAATTCCTATCGAGTGTAGGATATTGATGGGATTGAAAATCGATATCTATTCTTTGGAATCTGACCTATACAGAACGGTTGCAAAATATTGAACTGACCAATTTTCAAGTGCCATAGAATGAATAGAGATAAAATTAATAAAAATTGAATAGATAAACTACACAGTAAAATTAACATCTGAGAACACTAGTTAGCATGAATTGAACGGTTTCTATAGTGTACATTTTATAACTGGATATAATATATGTGGTAATTATGTAACTATTGATTAATAAAGACACGAGGGCTGAACATTCACGTCCATCGAATTCGTAAGGAATCGCAACTAATATTCTTCTTGATGAAAGCAATCTTGGACTCTTGCCAAGAGGTCCATTTCCACAGCATTATTACTGAATAAGGAATTCTATTTATAATAGTTGACAGTCTACAGAAGGAGAAACCTTAATGCAACAACAACATTAAACTGATGGAGGAAAAGAAACGATTTCAGACTTGAATTCTAAATCTTGTCTGATTATACTCTTGGGATTGTGAATGACATAAATCGCCTTGCGTAATACATACACAGAATACAATAATAGTACAGCACGTTGAATACGGTTACACTGGAAACAATTGTGCTAATACCACAGAAAAATAATGTCGCACAAATCGAGGCGTTGAATAAATTTTTAAAATGTGAAATATTCCTGCTATTGAACGTCGTCTTTTGTCACCAATAGTGGTCGCGATAAGTAAATTTACTTAAAGGACCGTCATGATTCTGCAGGGATTCTTTTATAAAATGATCTGTTTTCTGTATGAAGCTTCCTAAGCTTCTATTATGAGGTGTAAAATGAATTCTGTGTAGACTACTGAACTGGACATACCATAAATCTCGACATCTATTTGTAATCTCGGCCTTCTCGAAGGGATGTAATCAGCTTCATTCTCGTCACATTTCAGCTTCGACAATTCAATTATCAAATCGTATTTTCATCTATCATCGTAGCATTCTAAGCAATAATACGAAAACAGAACAGCATAACCATTTGAAATGCCAGTTGATAACAGATAGGTTTAGGTTACATCGGTAAAACTGCCAGTACAGCACGACGAGATGTAGGCTATCTACTTGAATCGCTAGTGTAGGTAATTATCAAAGTACATGTATGCGTTAGTGATTTAGTGCAGTGTTGTTATACTAAGGTTAATAGCCATTGGTTCTAATACTTATTACACGTGTGGTTGTCACACTTATGATACCAGTTTACCTCATTTCTAATTCATGACAGGTTACATTGACCGTCTTAGTTATGATTAATCTTTAATTGCGCTCACCTTTTTAGCGTGGGTTTGTTATTTCAACAGCGGCAAGGCGTTATGTTCAGTCAGAAATCTACTATACTTTTCATGTTTTAATTAAGCTTATTGTAGGTAAAACTAAGAGATTGATATACGTCACGCTTACATTTGGTCCGATATAGGTACGGTATCAATTATCGACGTAGCAATATAGATTGAAATAATGGATATTTGAATACGATCTGGACTCGTGTTATAGTTCACTATATGTGATGGTTGTGTGTGTAATACGTATTGCTATAGTGTGGTGTTAACCTTGGGTTGTAACAATGTTGTTTGTATCAGCTGGTACCGTTCATAAACATATTTACAAGTCGGTAGATAACACTCAGTGCTGCAAAACCAGACCCTAAATTTCTTGTAAGCGTTGATGATATGATGGCAAAATTAGCAGCATTTACAAATTTGCAAAAATAGGTCAACACGGGTAGTTACTTTGACAACAGTATTGTTCGGATCCTCTGGATATCCCGTGGATATACCTCCTGTGTGAACCTAACACTGCCACCAAAGTCTAGTGAGGTAGCCATGGTAACAGGTGGGTGACCTCACTGTAACTCTGATATCTGTTTGACTAACCGGATCCCAAGTAGCACCGTGCAATCAATTTTGATGGAAGGCTTCAGTTGTCTTGGTAACAGAGAGGTAAGGACATATCAAAGTTTTGATTGGTATAAATTTCCTTCTCTGCAAGCAAACCTTTTCTACCATCATACTGCAACTTCTATCTCAACTCATCTTTTGTTCCAAGTTCTAAAAGTCTTTAACTGACATTGTTCCGAAGTGCATGGTTCTTACGTAAGGTGCTTGGGATTTCACCATCTTTCCGGAACATCCTATTGATAGCTTTATTTCCTGTTATTGGTTTCTGTTCCACTGAACATGCATGTGTCGCCCAGTTCTATTACTAGTCTATTGTCCTTTGAGCTGATTGTCTTGCGCATGGGCTGTTTGGTTTCCGTCCTAAGATAGTTGGCCTACGTATCGCCTCGTGCATTTGTTACAGTAATTTTCAGAGTTTGATACTTCATTTCATTTCCTTTTCTTTGCGATGACGAATGATAGTTGGTTGTCTGGGAAGTGTAGTTTCTGTTAGATTCTGGCCTATGCTTGGGTTGAGGCGAAGCTCGAATCCTTATTCTTCAATAGACGTGTCTGAATAACATTTACTGTTAGTCTTGTGAAAAGCTTCCTTTTCGCCAAATACTTTGGTATGGCGCACTATCAGGAAGAAATTGAAACAAATCAAACTGATAGGATTCTGACCAGCTGTATGCCTCGCTAAGTAAATTGAAATAGAACTCGTCAATAGGTTATAATGCATGGATCTTTCCACTTTTCAAACACAGTCCTCGTGAATATAAAACGTAATTATTTTTATCGCATTATTTATAAATTAGCGGTGATCAATTATCTTTGATATCACTGATTAATCTTGAGTCAAGGACAAAATTGAATTATCTGTGTAAAAGTTTAATTACGAATTTACGTGTGGTCGTGGAAATGTCGTTACTATGTAACACAATGTTACTGTTATGTACATGTATGGAATCGTACCTCCTACATTGTATAGCAGGCTTCGTTCTAACTGACTCTGGGCGGGTAATCAGTACTCCCAAAAACGTACTGGAAATTGTTTAACAAATTAAGGAAATGTGTAGCCAATAGTATTCGGAAAAAATCATTACAGACCTTACTGACAATAGGCTTTAGGTGGGCTTGTGGGCAGTGAAATGTGTCCATACTAAAGAATTGAATAATGTTATATTCGAAATGATAATGCAGTTTTATTTATGTTAATATGTTATTAATAATTTCATAATATATGAAGAAATCAATATTTTACAAACTCAATTATAAGAAATAGTATCTTCAGAGAATTGCTCTCAAAATTGCTCTGAATTAGAATGATGTGTGCGATGTCCGAAGTTACGGGCATTGTTAACGAAATGGTCACGATTCATGACTCCCGAGCTGTAGTAAAAGCGCTAGCCTGACATAAACGCGTCAATGATGCTGGAATTTCATATTTCCTGACGGACGACTTTTATATCCCTGGCGCTATATGAACATCACCAAGCTCGATCGCATGTGACACGAGATAACGTTATTGGTAAAAATTGGGTCAGTTTTCCGGATATAGCATCGCTAGCCTTTATGGTTCCACTAAAATGTTGTGTTGTCCCTTAATGACGAATACCCTTGTTTTAAAGGAATTGCTCTAGCACTGGTAATAAAGTAATCATCCGAGGTTTTTCTCGGCCTGTTTACATGTACATTAGGTGAAATGGTTTACACTTGTTCGGTATAACAAAAAAAGACAAGAAAATGAGAAATTAGAATAAAAATCCCCAAATCCGATACAATGCCTGATAAAATTGATGTTGTCAAGTCAAGTAATTACATATATAGTAACGCAAGGCTATTACACGTTATATGCTTGACATAAGTTCCATGTTAGATCATGTCGATCGTAACAGCCGTTTTGTTTTCAATTGTTAATTAACTATCCTTTTAATGCATTCGATCCAATGAAGCTAAAACGTATAATAAAAATCGCAATGGGTTATAGAAATTATGTTGGGTATAACGTTAAGTACTCACGAAGATGCAAAAGCTATCTGCATTGTGTTAGAATTTTAGTTCAGGATCGCAATGCCTGTACCAAGTTGATTAAAGACCATGCTGGCTATGCCAATACACAAGTGCATGCCAGTTTGATACCTTCCTTGAACATGCCTTGCACGTGACTTTTGCATGTGCTTTCCTAGTCAGAAGCATTTTGGTATCGCCTTAATGACGAATCTGTCAGTTAGCAATGCTTTTCCTGTCTCTGAAATAGTATGCCATGTTTTGATGATTCAATTATAAATGTTTTACTATCTGTACGTAAAACAAATTATTTTATTTTCTGTTCCACCTGATTTTGGAATAAAATTAGACAGGCTATAGGCAATCTATACAAAACGCAATAGATCATACTTTGCTGGTTATTGGCCAGCTTTACAAAACGCCACAGCTTTTTTGCGAGCTTTACAAACCACAACAGGTTTTAGGAGAGATTTACAAACCATCACAGGTGTCAGGCCTGCTTTACCAAAACACCACAATTTATAGACGAGCTTTTCAAATCACCGCAGGTTATAGACGAGCTTTTCAAATCACAACAGTTTATAGACGAGCTTTACAAATCACAACAGGTTGAATGCGATCTCTACAAAACGTCACATGCAATTATAGGCTAACTACCACAAGGCGATTTATACAATACGTTAGGCATATCCATCATGACGAACTCTAGTAACTATAGCAACTAATGTACAACTTGATGGTATGGCAGGGATCGTTTTCTTTTAAACGTCAGTGACATTTTAGTAAACAGACTGTTTCTACCTTGACGTTGTCGAGTAATTGAGAATCATGATCAATTGTCTTTTACAAGAGGGAACCAATGTACTTTGCACAAGTAAACAAATGCCTGTCGATGTTTTGTTTACATGGATGTCTCCTATAATTACAGTCTAAGTATGGCCTTTACTTACAGTAGGCTGGTCTCATCAGCATTAGGGGCCATATTTAAGGCCTTTAATAACAGTAGGCTGGTCGCATCAGCATTAGGGGGCCATAATTAAGGCCTATGCTAACAGTAGGCTGGTCGCATCAGCATAAGGGGGCCCTAATTAAGGCCTATACTTACAGTAGACTGGTCGCATCAACATTAGGGGCCATAATTAAGGCTTATAATTACAGTCAGCAGGTCTCATCGGCATTAGGGTCCTAATTAAGGCTTATACTTACAGTAGGCTGGTCTCATCAGTACTTGTTTCTTTTGTTTCTGTAATGCCTATTTGTTTTTTTACTTAAACTTAAAGAGTAATTGACAACACACAGTTACACTTGAAAACTTGTTAGTATAGAGCATATAGACATACCTCTGACACATGAATTCAACGACAAAAACAATGACAAATCTCTGTATAATGATGACTGACCATGGTCATCATTGTGATCAGATTTCTACCAATACACGCAAACTTACAGCGTAATAAACCATTGTCTGATATATGTTTGTGTGACTGTTCGACTATTAAATTAAATACACAAGTTAATGTGGAATAATACAGGTAACACACTTTCATATTGTGTATTACTTAGACATCAGCCATGATACGTACACATGTATGTATTTGCTCTTTACATGGAAAAAAATTTATATTTATACTAATTTTGTTAATTTGAAATATCTTAATTAGTGTTAAAGGCAAACAAAACATTACTGAAATCATTTAATATGTATCTCTACTAATTTCGATGTTTTTACGATTTACAGTCAGAGTGTGAGGAAGGACAGGGCTAACATGAAAAGAATGATGATGAAAAGGTGTAGCTCTATGGAATCCATGGGTGTCGTCATTGGTAACAACGGTAACCAAGACAACGCTACCGACACATCCAGCTGCCAGAAGACCACAGCGGTCGTTACCACTGTGTACGTGCCAGCGGAAAAGTGTGCCGAACTTTGACCTCATACCTTTTGTTGGTCATTGGTTGCTATAGTAACCATAAAATGTGTCCCTAGCGCACAGGGTTTGGTCAATGGCGCAAAGCACGTTTTGTAATGGTCGGTCAGGAGACGATAAAGAACATGTAGTGTGTATTTGTTGTAATCTCAGAAAGAACAGACATATTTATCGTACAGCGAGATTAACGTGCGTAGGCCTCAGACGAATGATGCGATATTCGTTAAAATTGTTGTACTAATAGGTAATGTGACGCCATTAGCATTAAATCTCAATTTCTGACAAAAAAATCGACTACATACGAAATATTCTCGTATAAACAAAATATTGTCAAAAAGAGTATTGGATAAAATTGGCCGGCCGATTTGCTGAATTCCTAGGATTTTTGTTAAGGACAGTTTCATACCATGTAAGCCTTCATTATGCATTAAATTCTCCAGTCACAAACCGAATGCCGCAAATGTTACTGTACATTTAAACTGTGTGTAATTTGTATTTATAAGCGTCTGAAAAAGCTCATTTTTTAACAAAAAACAGTGTACCCTGTTACAGTTAATACCAGCTAAGATATGTGAGAAACGTTGACAATTTCTATGATATATCTTACTTTTTCAACCGATAAACAGCTAGTTGTCACATGACCTAGCCGTCTATCACGCGACCTACATTTCAATAGGTTGCGATAAGGTACCGTGCATTTTTTTTGTTAATAATATATCGTTTGTTTGTCACTATGTGTAAACTCACTTGTTTTCTTATAACACTCCTTTTAATGAAAAGTGGTTTTTTTATTTGAAAATGTTTAAATGCAGAACAGTGATATTTTGTATATAAAGTTTACTTTTCAAAATGACTTTGCTTCTTTGATGAATGCTTTCGTAGTAGCCGGGGTAAGGTCGCAGGATCAAAGCAAGAAATACACCCATTTACAGCTTGTAAATACAGTATTTTAACCCTTCTGATGGTAAATATAACACACATTTCATAGTTAAAATATCACACGATCTAATAGTTCAATAGAAATAAAAGTTTCACATATACACGTTTAATCACTTTCCTTTGCTGTATACTACTAACATTAAAAAAAATACGTAACACATACAAAACATCTACCTCTTCTACATTATGAGTGTTATCAGATAGCACAAAGTATGTATTGCAGGTTAAATATTACCATCAACTTCTGGTAGTTCTATGATCTACACAAATAAGAAAAACTTGACAAACTTTTGCCTGCAGGATCAGCTGTAATGAATCTGCTATAATAATGATATGAAATATTTTCTAGCTTAAACGGTCACACCTGAAAATACGAAATGCGATCACTTAAAAATGAAAGTGGATTAACCAGTGTATAGACGAGTTTTGCTACAAATCACCACAGTTTATATTCCTATTTTAAAAACAAAAATACGTTTATCGTCCTCAATAATTTACTCAATCAAAATATTATATAAAGAGGTACGTCTGGTCTCTCGGCCGCATTGTCCAAACCACTAAGACAAAACCCCTGTAAAATAGTTAGGACATGGACCCATTTACACGTGACATGATACAACCTGCGGCCTTCATTACTTGTAAAAGAAAACCAGATAAAAAAAGTTCTCACGAATCAGGCGGCCACGCTCCTGGTATAAGATGAAATGCTAGGCAATCCCTTTTTGACACACTTTTTTAAAGATCGAGTATCCATATTATTTATTGATATAAGGTATAACTAGGTATAATATGTGTACATATTATTGTCTTTTATCTAACGATTTATATGAAGTGTCCTTTTTATCTACATGCTGATTAAATTAATTACAATAATCTTACACATTTTATCAGAACTTATAGAGCATTGCTGTAATCTATATTTTGGGTTACAGTTGTATTTGTATTAACCACATGATCAGGAGAGGCGCACTGATATCCGTTTTGTTACTGTTTACAGATATTATCTTTATCATTATTGTAAATAAAAGTTTTGTTGAGTTTGTTTTGATTTAACGATTTTAACATTAAAGATGTGTGCCCCTATGTAAAATTGAATTACCTCAGAAATGCGACCATTATTCTATAATGTTCCTGGCGAAGCGGTAAATACCTGATTTACTTAACGTTGGTAAGATTGACTTTTGATAATTTGAAAAATCTGAAGGTTCTATTGGAACCGTGCCAATCTTTACGGGACGTATATTCAGCTGGCGTTAAGCTTGTGAAGCTGTGAAAACATAAAGGCTACTTTCCATAAATGGTGATTTCGGAAGCCGAAATTTTGTAAACGCCATGGCCAGTTGTCGGGTTATTTACCGTTAAAGCTAAGTTGTAAATAATTATGTTAATGTATTGTGATATTTTTTCCGAATCCCTTTTTCCATTTGCAACCTTTTTCAAACAGTGACTGTCCGTTAGTGGAATCGATAATCGCTTTTCTTCCATGTATGTTGACTGTATTACGTGTCCGCTATTATTTTGGATCGTCTTTCATAAGCTGGGTATTTTAGGAGGAGAACAGTGTGACGACGCGTTGATGACGTAATATTCATACTCAAATCTATTTATTATAAAATCACAAAACTGTTTGCAAAACAATAATTGAAACATCAGAAGGTGTGTTTTGAAACAACGGAAAATGTGTTTTTCTGAAGATAGTAATTATCCAGTAATATTCAGTTGTATGTATTCAGCTTTTTGCAATATAACTTAATTATATTGGATAAATAGCTGTACAGACTGGCACTAGTTGTCATATTCAAATATTACTTAACATAATCTGTTTGTTAATGTAATTTTATGATAAATATATAAACCACAAATACCATTACTGTAAACTTGTAACTAAGGTAATGGGAATCAGGTCTCTGGTTCATGAATGTAACTTAAGTGTTTCCATCGGAAACTTGTTGAAGCGAAGGAAAGTAACAGACAAATGCCCCCACTTAAAGACTTTTCTTCAACTTTTTAATATAACAACCGCAGTGACCAGGCGATGTTTCACATCCTGAGTTCATTCACCATTACTAAAGACAAACGTATTTCTGAACACAGAAGGTTTTTAACAGGATTTTGTGGGTAAGCAACCATCCAGTCACGAACATACAGTGCCTTTTTCTTATGGAGTATATGTATAGTAAATAACCAACTAAAACACTGAAGTGTTAATTAAACCATGTTTTATCCAAGCGAACGCATCCCATAAAAAAAACAGAAAATAGCAACACTATTCCCGTTCCGTATCGGTTATGGGAATGGCTAAATATGAAACCTTTTACTTATACCCAGCTACCATTCCTAATGTATTCAACGTTACCTTGTATAAGTCGTGGGTTAGTGTTGTATGATTGATAACATTATCGTTGCATCGTAGAATGTCTTTTGTGTTTGTATATCCAGATTTCGCATTGCAATATGATGTACATTTCAAATTTATTAAATAACATCTTAACCCTCAGAATACGTCATCATTCAGTTTCCCAAACACCTATGTTTTAAAAAGTGGTAATGGTGATAAAGTGTGTGGCGTATCTGTCTTGCTGTTAGTGTTTCAATCTCACATCTCACAGGTTTGGTGGAAACACTTCAATCCTTAACACATAACATTTGAAAGGACATTGTATTTGTTTCATTATAATTCATTTTGGTTATCATATATCACGTTTTGCTGAAAATTTGATCTAAGAACAATATATTCGTTGCAGTATAGAACATCAGATCATTTCCATCGTTTCCTCAGCGCCTCATCTGATCTACATCCCCTTGCTGTTCCACATCGGTTACGTATAGTTCGTTACGTCACCTTAATGATCATTGTTTATTCAATTAGGATTGTCACTGAATTACATATGTATGTTTGTAAATCAATAAAAGTATTTAAATTACTAAATGTATTTATCTCAATGTAAGCATTTTACATCTTTGTATAAAATGTGTCCTGTTCATTTCACAATGTACAGCTTTGCATATCATGAATTGAATTCCCATTTATTTTCCTCTTGCAAAGCAAATGATATTTTCCCATCCATACCCGTTCGTTAATAAACTGTTCTAAATATTTGAGGTGGATTATTATTTTATGTTACCAATTTGATGCTTTGACTCCTGTAAGTTTTAATATAAACATATTGTCTATTTCTTCATTCATCATCCAAACATAAGAGTGGAATCGTTTTAATCATATACTATATATTTTCTCTTACGTCAAGCAAAATGATGATTGTTAACAGCGATATCATTGGAATAGAACATCAGGACGCTAGGACTTTCATTGGTCTTTCTGTAACGAAATAATTTCACATTACGATACATTTCGATTTCAAATAATCTTATCTGATCTTTAAGAGTGAGTATATTATCCAATAGATTTTTTATTCGTTGAAAATAAATTTAATTTAAACAATATTTTATTCAATATAATCAGCAATATTACAAATACAACTGTAAATATGGGATGGGAAAACAAACTTGGAGCTTATATTAATTCCTTTCCCAAAAATAAAATTTGATTGCATAAATACTCGGTGACTTTCTTGGAAAAACATATAACTGTGTATCAATCTATTTTTGGTTTCTCCACAAATTTAAGTTTTACAGTACATGATTGATTGATAGAACAATTTCACTTACAGGGAGTTCCTTGTCAGTGTTAAGTATTTTTTGTTACAGCTTACCCTGTTCAAACATATGTGATTCTTTAGTGTTTAACAGTATCCGAATGTAAATACACCTCATGTCACAGAATTTTTGGGGTTTCATTGATGCCATATATATTATGGCAGCTTTGGTTTAGTTTCTTTGCAACATAAACATGTACAACCAAATCAGTTTGCAGTTATCAAACAATTCACTTACTGTTATCGTTTATATAGACAAAAGACCGCCACCTACTAGCGATAAATTAAACATAAAACGCCCCCTGGTGGCAGTTATTCGGTTTACTCTTCCTAAGACATCATTATTGCAAAGCAAAGGAGAGAATAAAATTTTGAAAAAAATGAGCTTTTAGTCGTTGTTCTTTTCTCTATATTACACGTGTCGTCTTGTAACCCTTCAACAAGTTTAAACAGTGTACATGAGCAATCTCCTGATGAGATTATATAAAAGATTAAATGCAGCTGTATAACTATATAAAGAGCTAGTTTCTGGAGAGAAACCCTTCCTTTAAAGATGATCTGACCAGGATGCTATGCAATAGCGCAGCAGTACAGCTTGTTTGTCCTACACAAGGTAGGTGACGTCGGATTAGTCGGGCAAGAAGAATATCAGATAAAATATCCACGTAGACAAGGATCAGATTTAATCAAAGACACTTAATAATTTGCAGCACAATTTACTTTACATTTCAAGGACAAAACAGGAACCAAGGAAACCCGACCACCAAACATATACAAACGTATACACAAAACAGACACTATGTTGGCATCCCTGGATTAACCTGTATGTCATACTGGAAGTATATCAAAGTCATACATTGCTCAGTTTGAATCATTATAATGACTTAAAAAACCCAGAAAGCATATCATTGAACCCCCAGATATTATGACTGACGTAAAACAATGTATCAAGGGTAGTGACATGTTAGTTAGCGTCAATAAACTTGTATTGAACTGAAAATTAAAGCATTTAAAGATTGAATAATCAACCGTAGAGTAAAAATAAAACCAAAAATCACTATCTTCATCAATTTGTTCACATGAGGTCGCTGTTAGGGCATGGCCTACCGTAAAAACATTCCGTAGCTCCTTAACGAATCCAGGGATTTACAACATAACTTGGTTACTATGACATTTTGATATTGAATTATTGTAGTCATTTGTATTTTCCCACCAACTGACTACGTCAAGCTTTCTCTGAAACCTTTTGAAGCCCCAGACGATGTAATTGTAAACCTGATCCATAAAAAAAACAAATAATCAGTATCGAGTTTTTCCTCAATTAATTTACGTTAGAGCTAAACAAACCAGAATAGAGCCTTTTTTCCGACATTGGAGGGATGTACTGCGACTTCGTCACCCGTCTCCCCGTGATAGTATAGCTTCTGCGATAGCATTAAGCCTGGAACAAACAAATTGCACGATCGTTATCGGGAATCGTGAGACGCACTATTTCACCAACTCCAAAAAATGAATGAAACTGATGCAAGAACATCGCCTCAGACATCGTACAATGCAATTTTTTCAGAAAAAAAACCAGCACATCATTTGTCCGGAATTATCGGTAGCAGTGTATCCATTAAATCAACAAGGAGAAAAACGAGAATGAACGCGTACTATTATTTGATATGTATTACATGTTTAGCAATAATGAGCATACGAAGAAATGGAATATTTTCCTATTAGATAATGATCGCGATCATAAATCTTGCCTAAATTATCCCTCAACCCGCGTCATTCGAGACATTGTGTTTGTCTGTCAGAGAAAGACGAAGTATTCTTCGAATTGCTACACTGTATGAGGAAAGGTAGTGTATGGAGAGTGCACAATTCAAATGTCATAGCAGAAATAAACATATTTTCAAGGAAAAGATTAATAATATTTTGAGTTATATAATATCCACATTCAATTCTATCCACTTATGAGTTATACAGTGGCATGATACAAGCGTTACCCGGAAATAGAAGTAATAAGAATGATAGTTATCAGTTTGGATCATGGCTTGGTTGGGCAACAGTAAAACCTCCCGAACACTTTTCATTACGCTTTTATTTATTTTTTATAAATAAATTTATATTTTATATACAAATGATGGTATGTCTTATACTTTCCATAACGTAAAGCATTTTCCTTAAGTAGTGTTGGAGTCGAGAGTCTCCTTCTATCATTTGGAATGTGAATTATAAGATATTGAAGGATTCCATATCTTATTCCGAAATGTAACAATATGTGCATTACTTGGTAACTTATCCTAAATATCCAGTGGGTGAATGGCCAATGTGTTTACACACAGGGACTTTTGGGCCTGTTTCCCTTGGAGTTTATGTAGGATGGATTGTCAACAAATATACATGATTTATATAATTGTAAATATTATATTCAAGAGTTAAAAATTATTTATTGCACGAGCTAAATTATAGTAGTCTCCCCTACACTGTTTAAATAGGCCTAGTCTGATGTCCAATATCAATAATTGGCATTTTAAGAATATAATTATGTTAACAGAGAAAACAAAGAAGAGTTCCTGTCTGTGAACACTATTACAGCTCCTGCACACAATACTATATAGGAGTGCTTGACAAACAAGACAATCTCACTTATACATTTTCAAATTTTACTAATCATTGAACTGTATAATCTTTCCAAACACCGATTACTGATAAGAACCTTCTTTGTTTGTAATGGACTCCGAAACTTTTTTTTTTTTTTTTTTACAAATTTATAACAATGCAATTACATTACAATTCATTCATTAAATATTCATTTATAATAAACTGCATATTTCAAGGTACATTGTATAATTAATAATTAATTATGTTTATGTCCAATTAAATTAGAGCTAAATTATGTCTGGTATATAAAAGCATTGTTTAGAAGTGATAGAAAAGAGGTTAGAGCAGGTCCTAGAGGTTTAAAAGGGAAAGTAAGACTAAGAGAGAGAGAAAAAAAAAAAAAAAAAAAAGAAGGGGGGGGGGGGGGGGGGGGGGGGGTGGAGATTGAGAAACAAAGAAGCTATATAGATGTGTCGGAAAGTTCAAGGAGTTTTACATATAAGTATTTGGAAGTTGAATATCAATAAAAATAATTCACTTTTATTAAAATCAATATATCCCCGAGTAAAATATGTGTCCTTGATTGGACTCCGAAACTTGACAGGAATCCATATAAACAACTTTTTGATTGCCAGCTGTACTAGTTGCTCAACAAATCCACCATCGGTAATTTCCGTTACTATTCTTAGTACCATAAAACCAGGGTTACAGCCATATTGTGGCATTGTATACTCAAGAAGTAGAATTAATATAATGTGGATTTTGAAGAATTTGAAGACCTTTTGATCAAAAAGTTTTCTTCATCAGACTGTTTGTTTTCCCACTCTTTAACCTACCACACCTCATGTCAAACAGTAGAAATACCTCCGTTCTCTAATCATATGACTTTTCTGTCCCAAATTGGCGAACGTCGATCTAAAAAAAATGGTTGCCAACAATGTTTGAAGCATATGTTTTTAATTCACAACAAAGGCCGTAATGAAAAAGAATGTAAATGAAACCACGAGAATGGTTGAATTCTTTGTTAACAAGGTCTCTGTTGACAAGGTCTTTGTTGACAAGGTCTTTGTTGACAAGGTCTTTGTTGACAAGGTCTTTGTTGACAAGGTCTCTGTTGACAAGGTCTTTGTTGACAAGGTCTCTGTTGACAAGGTCTTTGTTGACAAGGTCTCTCTTGACAAGGTCTTTGTTGACAAGGTCTTTGTTGACAAGGTCTTTGTTGACAAGGTCTCTGTTGACAAGGTCTTTGTTGACAAGGTCTCTGTTGACAAGGTCTTTGTTGACACGGTCTCTGTTGACAAGGTCTTTGTTGACAAGGTCTCTGTTGACAAGGTCTTTGTTGACAAGGTCTCTGTTGACAAGGTCTTTGTTGACAAGGTCTCTGTTGACAAGGTCTTTGTTGACAAGGTCTCTGTTGACAAGGTCTTTGTTGACAAGGTCTCTGTTGACAAGGTCTTTGTTGACAAGGTCTCTGTTGACAAGGTCTTTGTTGACAAGGTCTCTGTTGACAAGGTCTTTGTTGACAAGGTCTCTGTTGACAAGGTCTTTGTTGACAAGGTCTCTGCTGACAAGGTCTCTGTTGAGTTCGGTGGCAAGATTCTCCAGTAGGTGTAAGGTATTCATACGGGAACAAAATGTGAACTTGAAACCACGGACACAGCAGGCCCTTCTCTTAAGCTGTTACCTCCATCTTTATATTTCAACATAACCATCAGGGACATCTTGTTACTCTCAATATAATGATTTCTGTTATAGTTGGCGACTGTTGACAGACGAGCTTACAAAGTGTTTCCAACGACACGGTTAATGAAGAATATAAGCCAGTTTATTATATATGTTTCGGTCCTATGAACGTTTTTATTAGAATCGTGACACTGCCTCGCTGTTTGGTTGTTCCGCCCCAGCTCTCGCTATGAGGACCTGACTTCACTTAGGTTTGACCGATGTTTACATGGAGGGTGTTGTTGATGAAGCAGAAAATGCTTATTATGTTTATTTTTGCTTACTTGACTAGGCTTTTAAATGAGCAGATATAATCCAGCTACGGGTGGAATACAACAAATATCGCTAGGTGGCTAAGGGCCGGTGGTTACTAAAGTCTCTTCTGGAGTGTACAGTGTCAAAATACAACTGTTACCGTGATTTAAGGATGGTGGTGAAAGTCGTTGATAATGATTTGGTTGAAATATCTGTTGCCATTTATATAAACAAATGACATGTGGACACCCACACAGCTAGATAATCCGCGGCCGTACGCTGGCCTGTAGACCCGATTCCGATCACTGTCCATAACAAGAGCAGATAAAACATACTGTATTAACATTTTTGCTTTTTAGTTGAGGGCACATCAATAGGTTAAGATTTTCCATAGAAAAGGTTGCTGAAGTTAAGGCATGGATCTTTTTTCTCAACTCGAGCAATGCTTATTATGGAAAAGTTACGTTGGTGAAAGTTGAGTAACATAAGTGAATATTTTGCCTGAGTCTATCATAAATATTAAAGCTTGGTCTACAGAATAATTTGAGCGTTTGGTTGAACTCTTATGAAAATTTGATGCCAAGAAGCCTCCACCCAACCTCTTTAACACACTAGAGGAATCTGGTCTTCAACGCGCGAGATTATGTGTTAATTCAATACTTGGTTTGAGTTGACTCCCCTCTATCGAAATGCAATACGTTGCTGCGTCTTTCAGCATTCCACTAGAGAAAACATTCGTGAAATCAATGCTGTTCACTTCATTTACATTTTCATCGATATATGAGGTTGTAACAGGTACAATCTGTCTTCATAATTCCCACCTAATCCGGTAAGTACCCTGATGACAGACTTCGTGAGGTGATGACCATACTGTGGTATCGTATATACATTCCTTTGATTAACTTTGCAGAGAAATACTAGGATTTGCAGTTTTCCAAAACTCATCCTTTCGCAATGTCTGTGCTTTCACGAAGTGTTTTAGACAGCTATATCGTTTTGAATAACGGATAATGTATCGATATTTTCACAAAATGTTTTCTCAAATACCAAATTGGTTAGCAATTGTCCTAATTTTGAGAGAGAAAAAAAGGTTATCTGTTGATAACAATTGACAGAAATTAACTGGCAGATTTTATACAGAAACGAACCGCGGAAGAAAACTAATTGATGTGTTTCCGAAATTTAATTTATAAGCTATACTTTGTTGTTAACATCTATTCGATGTGCGCGGTATGTACAGTGCGCGATGTGCGCGGTATGTACAATGCGTTTAGACAGAAAACATGATGTCATACCAAGACTACATTACATTTTGCCAGTTAGATTTCGTACAGTGTGATAATACTGTTTACACTGTAACATTTATAAAAAATATGTACAGTCGAACCTCGTTATCTCGAACTCTTTTAACTCGAAGACCCCGTTTATCTCGAAGAATTTCTCCGGTCCCGGCCAAATCTGTTCTTTATCTTAGTAAATAAAACTCTGATAATTCGAACCCTGAACAGTCGAAAAACTCGGATACCTCGAAGTAAAATATTGGTTTCAATAGCGTTGATCCAACATAGTAGTTGTCACAGTACTGTTCCAGCAATGATTTTATCGATAAAATGACGTTAGTGATAGTTGAGTAACATCAGTGAATCTTGTGTCTGGGTATATTATATTGATGCTTGATTGCATAACAATTCGAGTGTTTGTTTAAACTTAAATTCAAATTGGATGATAAGTAGTCTCCACCAAAGCTCCTTGACGCTCTAGAGGAATCCGGTCCTTTTTATCCAATACCTCGCTTGAGATTAAAAGTGTAATTTCAACATTTGATGGGAGTTGTTTCCCTTCTCTTGTCATACCAAAACAATATTACATTTTGCAAGTGAGATTTTGAACATTTCACATTGTATTGTAACAGATATCAAAAGAGGTAGTTGTCATAGTTTCGAGATATCACTTTTGGTTTGACCGATCAAAATAGTACTTCCCATTCATGTCATCAAAAACCGCAGATTTTCTGGTCATATTGCGTTGTTACAGTACATACACTTAGAGAAAACGGTAGGATTGCGCTGAGTAGCCATTTCAAATGGCGGGCTACTTTGTTATCAAGCTTTATTATAATATGACACCAAAGATTACACTGTTCCATCCCAAACTGTTTTATAGGGATGGAATGGATTTTTTTTCATGTTCATTGCGGCAATGAATAGCAGTAGCTAATCTACATATCATGTGGAGCACGTTAGCGCTCCTCCGAAGATATGTACATCAGCTACTGCTTTTGATTGCCGCATTGTACATGAAAACAAATCCATTCAATTCATGTATTTACGTTACGATGAACTATAATAAAAAAAAGTTACAACTCGTTTTGTAAATTTTTAATATTTTTGATATTAGTATCGGACAGAAAACCATAAAAAAAGGAACAGCCAGAACTCCAGCCTACACACAAATTTCAAATGTTCGACTTCCGCCGATCAGCTGATTTTGTTGAAACGAAAATATATATATAGAATCTAATAATAACTAACACTTGATATTCCCTGTGTCATTACAAAGTTCTCTGGGTTGAAATTGCAAGTTGATGTCACAGGAATTACGTAGCCGGATATTTGGGTGTTAGAAAGTTCGTGACCACGAGGAAGCGATTGCAAGTCGCAAGTCAGTATTAAAAATGACAATGCTATATGATTTTTGTAATGTTTATTATCCAACTACGTTTATCTCGGATAAGGGGAGATGACGACTCTTCTCAGAAACGGTACTATGCGTAATAATCAGCTGAATGGTTGCACGATAATCGTTGTATTCATAGTGTATTCATGGTCTTAACCTTTCATCCCTATGTACCTTTAGGAAACTTGTTCATGCTTTGATCTGGATGAGTCCATTATTGTCTACAGTGGAGAAATGGTAAATGGCAGTTGTTTTCAGTTGGTAGGTTAATGTACAGAACAAACATCAAGAAAGTAAATATAATGCAGTAACATCTATGTAGGTAGTGTTAAAAGTAATACATGGAAATATTAATGATTGTCCCGTATAAAACCACATAAGTTTCACTTTGCACGGTAGAATATACGGATAAATATCGGTACCCTGCCATACTATGGCAGTAGACGAGAAACTATTAAATGTCCTCATTATTTCTGACTCTGGGTTAAATCTCGAGCTTTTCTTTGTTTTACCACTATTCAAGCTTTAAGATTGTATTACAACACAGCACTATTTCAGCTTTGATTGTTATTTTATGAGACATTGTATCACGTATATAATATATAATGTCTGGCAATGACATTGATATACCAGAATCATACCGTAACAGTAAATGATAGATGTCTGTCATTACACGTGGTTGTCAACATTCCTCACAGGGCTTTTTCCTAGTAAAGCACGTCGTTTCAGTGATAAGTGATTCCCAACCACTCGGATTGCGCTTTTTACTGACGATACTGGTACCGTTACGCGTCAAGAAGCTATAGATATATGATTATAAGTTTCATGGAAATATATTTAAAACAAAGCAATAGTTTTTGCAGTCAGAAAGTTATAAATTGACCATTTGATGATTTGCTTTGGAATACCATGTATTTTACTTGAATAACTACATCAGTACCTTTGAAGAATCAATGATCTTAAATAATCTTAATGATCTAAAACATAGGTGAACAAGACTTAATCAAGGTACAAATGTATCAATAATCAATAAACGAAGATGACGATTGAAAATCGTATTATAATGTAGGCGTAGTAAGTTTATGGCAGAAATCCTGATACACAGATCAACCTCTGTAGCGGGTCAACTTTGACAAGTAAAATACTGATACTTAGACCAGGTTGTTTAGATCATAAGCTGTGACATGTAAAACCTACGAACCTAAAACAGGCTCTGAAGTAGCTAATCAATTGAGATAAACCCCTGATACTTAGAAAATACTTTGTACAGTGTAGCGAATCAACTGTAACATGGTACGATGTATGTACATGATATAATGATAATATGGGGCAAAGAAGTAATTCCAACAGTGTGGACAAGTTTAGGTTGTCAAATTTTCGGAGCGATCCGCTCCTTTTTCAAGACACAGTGAAACAGAACAGTTACATGTACATATACATCATATTACAAGAAGAAAGAATTGATATACTATAATTGAAAATATAGCTATTATATAAAACCAATAGTCCCCTCGGCTAAAGACAGCCGAAGGCAGCAATTAAGCTGAGAGCATCGCGGACAAGGAACGCTGATGTAGAGGACCTATTCTTGCGCAAGATGCACTGTCATATAAAGTAAGTCAACGAGAGAAATCAAAAACGTGGAACATGTGCATATATAATGATAATATATATACGACATTTTTTTGAAGATAAATAAATGTTCAGGGCTTAACTTCCACGAGTTATGATGTTTATATATGGCATTAGGTACAGATTTACATGTGTTGATAATAATTTATATAAATACATTGTAATAAGATAAGTGTCGGAACAAACTCCAAACATGATATTCTTTTTTATCTCTGGATAAACATAAGATGTCCCTATTAGAGAACCTCGTATCAAGATGAAAATAAAACATCGTTTCGTGCAGTGTGTACAAAATCCTGTATGGGTATCGGACCGTTCATGATTAAGTTGGGTACATCTTTTCAGCATGACCCGACATCTGTAGGTAATTTTATGTCACCGACGCCAGTGATATATCTTCTTTTGGAAGGAATTGAACCAAAACCCATCGTTTGAGCTTCTACAAAGATGTCTTACGTTCAGCGTTGGATGTCAGGGCTTTGTGAATACAACATGGCGCTTTACGTTCGCCCAGCCTGGTAGACAAGTCTATATATAAGTTCGGTAAGATGCCAATGTTGACGGTATCACCGACACAGGTAACTAATCAATGTGAAAAGCATTTGCGTGGGTGTTAATGTGCTTTTTGATAACTGTATTGGGGTGCACTGGTTGTAATATTTTGTTCATGGCTGACTATACGAAAAAAATAAAAGTTGTTTGTCCTAAGATAACAGAGGTCAAACCAAAACGGAAATGGTTTGGAAACCAGACTTTGCAGCACTACTACAACAACCTATAGTCACTACTATAACAACCTATAGTCACTACTATAACAACTCATAGTCACTACTATAACAACTTATAGTCACTACTATAACAACTTATAGTCAGTCTTTACGCGTGCTAAGTAGCCCATAGCCTCCTTTCCGCCAGTAAACCATGCACGTCCTTTCCGCCAGTAAACCATGCACGTCCTGCCCGACAGTAAACCATGCACGTCCTGCCCGACAGTAAACCATGCACGTCCTGCCCGACAGTAAACCATGCACGTCCTGCCCGACAGTAAACCTAACGCGTCCTGATGGCAAGTAGTCTTCCTGTAAACACCGAAACAAATACCAAATACATATCTAATATAAATGCTTCTTTCAATGTTAACTGTGCGGACTGTATTGCTGGGACAATCGGCGGACTGTAATCATAAGTGTACTAGAAAATATTTATATATATATATACTGCTACTAGCAAAATACTATTGTCAAAGCTAACGTAAGCGACCCTCGGGTACATATTTATTCTGTCACAGTTAACGTTAGCGACTCTCGGGAACATACTTATATTGTCACTGTTAACGTTAGCGACCCTCGGGTACACACTTATACTGTCACAGTTAACGTTAGCGTCCCTCGGGTACACACTTCTACTGTCACAGCTAACGTTAGCGAACCTCGGGTAATTACTTATACTGTCACAGTTAACGTTAGCGTTCCTCGGGTACACACTTCTACTGTCACAGCTAACGTTAGCGAACCTCGGGTACATACTTATACTGTCACAGTTAACGTTAGCGACCCTCGGGTACATACTTATACTGTCACAGTTAACGCTAGCGACCCTCGGGTACATCCTTCTGCTGTCACAGTTAAAGTTAGCCACCCACGGGTACATACTTAAACTCTCACAGTTAAAGTTAGCGTACCTGGGGTACACACTTATACTGTCACAGTTAACGTTAGCGTACCTGGGGTACACACTTAAACTCTCACAGTTGAAGTTAGCGTACCTGGGGTACACACTTAAACTCTCACAGTTAAAGTTAGCGTACCTGGGGTACACACTTAAACTNCGTCCCTCGGGTACACACTTCTTTTGTCACAGTTAACGCTAGCGACCCTCGGGTACACACTTCTATTGTCATATTTAACGTTAGCGACCCTCGGGTACATGCTTATATTGTCACAGTTAACGTTAGCGACCCTCGGGTTCATACTTTTACTGTCACAGTTAACGTTAGCACCCCTCGGGTACATACTTATACTGTCACAGTTAACGATAGTGTCCCTCGGCTACACACTTCTATTGTCATTTTAACGTTAGCGACCCTCGAGTACATACTTATGCTGTCACAGTTAACGTAAGTGACCCTCGGGTACATATTTATACTGTCACAGTTAACGTTAGCGACCCTCGGGTACACACTTCTACTGTCACAGTTAACGTTAGCACCCGTCGGGTACATACTTATACTGTCACAGTTAACGTTAGTGTCCCTCGGCTACACACTTCTATTGTCATATTTAACGTTAGCGACCCTCGAGTACATACTTATGCTGTCACAGTTAACGTAAGTGACCCTCGGGTACATATTTATACTGTCACAGTTAACGTTAGCGACCCTCGGGTACACACTTCTACTGTCACAGTTAACGTTAGCGACCCTCGGGTACATACTTATACTGTCACAGTTAACATTAGTGTCCCTCGGGAACACACTTCTATTGTCATATTTAACGTTAGCGACCCTCGGGTACATACTTATATTGTCACAGTTAACGTTAGCGACCCTCGGGTACATACTTATACTGTCGCAGTTAATGTTAGCGACCCTCGGGTACATACTTCTACTGTCACAGTTAACGTTAGCACCCCTCGGGTACACACTTCTACTGTCACATTTAACGTTAGCACACCTCAGGTACAGTACATGTACATACTTCTGCTTATAACTCTAACGTCCTTTAGTTATGGGATGAACAATACAGATTAAATATCCATAACGAAAGCTGACCTTCCCTCCAGCGAGGGGTTTGGTTGACACCCAGTATTGTTTCTTCATTTCTGCTTTCATTATTTGCTGACACTATACTTTATTTTTTTTTAAACCTTTTTAAATTTTGCAATTTTAGAAAGGATAAAAATACGATTAGTTGTAGCACAGGATGCATTACACTGACACATATGTAGTGTAGACTATCGCTGTCTAAAACATAAATGCAGCATAGCATGTCATTAAATAGTTATCTGTATTAAGTATCAAAACGAAACTCAATTTCCTCCCGCGTTGTTACATGTACTTCACTACGCACACGCGCGTACCTGATACACTATACAATTCTGGTATTCCCATTTTTATGGGTTAAATACTGACATTTAAACTGGTTTTGAATTACGATGAACTTCAGTAAATTCAAAATGTCAAAACAACATTTAGGTAATTTGTGGTATTAAACCTTTTATCAATATATATATCAGACGATAATTCTGTACTCGTTAAACGGATTGTTGTATCTGGCGACGATCACATCGAGGAAAGCTAAAATCGGTCGAGGTCATCCGATGGTCAGTGAAGCGTTGATCCTGATCAATAAAACTGTCCGATGGCCTCCGAATGTTTGGGATGTATTACTCTTATTCAATAAACCTGTCACCATTTGTAGGAATTTGCGATGCAGACATGTGATAAAAACCTAAATACTACCTGTGTTTGACGATTTATGTGTAAATATATACAAATATACACGTAGTTGTGTGTATGTAGATGGAAATGAAGTCAAGGTCATCTGTATTGGTCTGTTATCGTCCTAATAACCAGATTCTGTTTATTAAGGAGACATCCCATACAGAGTTTACACTTACATATAGACAAAGACACAGTCCTGCTGCTTTTATTAATAGACAAGTTACTGAAACTAATTCTATTATCTACGTCCAGTAAAAATTATAGAATGAATAAGAAAATAACATATGCTGTTTTATGGAAATATAAGATAACTTGAAATATTGCATCGATAAAAGATAATAATCAGATTCAAATTATAGAATGACAAAAAAGTATTGTTGACGGACACTACAATGGTGTGAAACCCTTCTTAAGGAGGCAAGGTTGTTTAAAAGTTAACTCTCCGGGCTCAAAGATCCATACCTCAAAGTCTCCATTGAGGAGACAAGGTTGTTTAAAAGTTAACTCTCCGGGCTCAAAGATCCATACCTCATAGTCTCCATTGAGGAGGCAAGGTTGTTTAACAGTTAACTCTCCGGACTCAAAGATCCATACCTCAAAGTCTCCATTGAGGAGGCAAGGTTGTTTAAAAGTTAACTCTCCGGCCTCAAAGATCCATACCTCAAAGTCTCCATTGAGGAGGCAAGGTTGTTTAACAGTTAACTATCCGGACCCAAAGATCCATACCTCAAAGTCTCCATTGAGGAGGCAAGGTTGTTTAAAAGTTAACTCTCCGGCCTCAAAGATCCATACCTCAAAGTCTCCATAGAGGTAGGGATGCATCAGGGAATGAAAGAAAGTGGTTACGAAGAGAATAACAAGAAGAACTGCATTACTTGATTGAATCACGTTGGAATGTGATTCATGAAAAGGTAACCCTAATGAGCTCTATATAAGGATACATTAAATACATTGGAAATCTCTAAATTGCCTTACGTTGATTCCAAACAAAAAGTATACTGATATCCTGTAAAGTGCAAATGTTGTAGTCTACATTATTTGCGAGTTAAAACCACTCCAAAATGGCTAAAAGAAACCTATCTGTTATTACACTGTTCAACATGAGTGTAGTGCCACTGGTTATAAATACACAGACATTTCATGATTCAATTGAAAACAAATTCGCTTACTTCTCTTGGAAAAATATGTAATCTAACTCATGAGGAGTACAGATTATGATATGTTGCACTATAGAGTACGACAATATAGATGTAAGCAATAACATGTCACAACTCTAAATTGATTTCACTAACTGCTGACGTCAAATAACAAACACATACGTACTTTTACGTTCATATGAACAAAACAATTTACGCACAATAATAAAAGATAAAAAAAAATATAATAACAAATATTGATTTTCTCATTACGAAAAGTCCTGTTACATCAAAAATATTCTCCGCTTTGTTGTTATTATGTGAAAACCATGCTTTTTAATAAATGGCTATAACAACAGATGCTGATTCTATTGTGCGAGTCTGTATGCCGACAGAAGCCCTCCAGGGATGTGTCGGCTGTCAACAGCTGGAGCTTTAACTACAGATTCATGTTTTATTGATTTCGAAAATCTGCTCTTTTTGATATTTCTGTCTTTTATTTTCATATCCTGTTCACAATTTTGCATCACATGTACCGGAGCCCAAACCGACCTAGTCAATGTGTGTGTTAAAAGGGAGTAAAAGTCAATGTGTGTGTTAAAAGGGAGTAAAAGTCAATGTGGTGTTAAAAGGGAGTAAAAGCGGGCCAGCTGACTCTGAATAGGCATAAACTCCATAAATACTTTCTGTAAACCAGATTCTCTCTGTACAAAGATAAGTTTGTGAAGCAGATTTTCTCCATAAAGAAAGATATAACTTGCTATCAAATACATGTCTATATACTGTTCGACAATATTAATTATAAAGCTATGATAATGATAATGATGTAACTGTTTCTACATGTAAATAAACGTAAATTCTAAACTTTAAATAAGAAGAAACAATTCATAAAAC
Organism: Mizuhopecten yessoensis; assembly: GCF_002113885.1. Taxonomy (NCBI): domain Eukaryota; kingdom Metazoa; phylum Mollusca; class Bivalvia; order Pectinida; family Pectinidae; genus Mizuhopecten; species Mizuhopecten yessoensis. The sequence goes on along the minus strand of NW_018403664.1, from coordinate 597,530 downwards.
AAACCTTAGCCTACAACCCTACTCTCCAAACACACTGTTTACTCTCTAACCCCAACGCTGTGTAGCTCCATATACTTAATACACTATAATCCCCACATTGTTTAGCCCCCCCCCCCCCCCCCCCCCCCCCCCCCCATCTCAACCCAACTACGCCACACACATATACTGTGCAGCCCCTTCCACACCACACTACCCCTTGTTAACCCCTGCGTATCGATTGGGGCTATGCTAATTACCCTAAACTGTGCAGTAGATCTGTCGGTACCGTGAATCATACCCATAGTAATGTAGGTAGATTTCAGTGAGATTATCTACATGTTACCTTAGATACACCTGTACTGATGCTCCATTCACAGATAAGCTTTAGTATACAATGTATTTGTACATAGTGACGCATCCTTAAAGTACTGGTCGGGCTTGTTCAGATTCAGATTCCATATTTCCTTGTGTTTAACAACATATTTAAGAGAAGACATACAATGACACACAGTATAATAGTACAACATTACACAGTATTATACATGTATATTACGAAAAGTAGGCTAACATATACATGTATATGCATTTTGATCTAACTTCATATTTTAATGATAGACATAATATTCTAATTAAGTTAGCTATCTTCTCCGAAATTAGAGCTTCAATTTTATTATTGAGCTTGTTGGAAAATATGTGACTGTTCCAAAAGGTCTATATATATATTAAATTTTTCGTCATTATTTTGATGGCTGCTACAAACTGGTCACAAATATAACTGTAAAACGGAGAAATGTACGGCTGTTTCAGGCTTTCTACAACCAGTTCGCATGTATCAATATGTACGGGTTAGGCATGGAAGCCATCTGAACATTTATGAACAAAAAATGATATCTGATTAAATCCATAGCATCTCTTACTTTATCCAAGAACAATCTTATTAACAAATAGCATTATCCATATTACCACTTTTTATGTACAATGTAACTTAATGAAACATAAAATATGTAATATATCCTGTATACGTTATGTTTATATTCCCAGTTCATTTGCCTGTAATAGACCTACAAGGGTACCAAAATGTCATGAAGGTTATGTTTTTTACACTGTGTATACAAAGGGTGTTGGCTTACGGGCTAACTGTAACGTTTTTAGTTGTCGGTTAGAAATGTTATTGAACGAGTATGCATAACATTTGGTCAGTACGAAATCAGTTTGTTATGAGAAAGTATAAATATGTCTATTTGGTGACAATCCTTATAATCTCAACAAAGGCAATAAGGTGTTTTTTATTGTAATACTAACATTAAATGAGTTGTCGTACAATATTTACAAGGAAGTGCGCCGCAAATAATATGATATTTATGGTGACAAGTTTAATAATGTTAATAAAAGCTAAAGTTCTTTATATTTCCATTTCAATACAGTAATGACGTGAACTGGCTAACAATGTTTACACGGAAATACAGCTCAAAAGATATGTCGGTTCGACAATACAGTTCATGTACGCATGGTAATAGCAAATAAATATTTTTTCCTTAAACATTTTTATAAATTATGTTCCTTATGGTATGTTTAACAAACCCACAGAAAACATTCGTCATTTGTCATCGTAAACAAGATTACTTTTTATTTTTATTTTTACTTTTACCATGAAAGACAGATTTCACAATTCTTTTGTTTACATTTATACTTAAAGCATCGCAACAAAATGTCAACGTTCACTTGTCAAAACCAACATTTTTTTCGAAACATCCTCTTTTAGGGGAAAAGACATGTTAGAGTCCATTTAAGTCCTTGATCTGGATAAAGGTTAGTCTTCTAAATACTGTTACCATTACAATGACGCCATTCATCCTGTTATCTTGCAATTTCGTATGAAAAGTGTCATCATAAGATCGTGTTAATAAGTGCTTCACGATAATAAATCATAATATCAGAAATCAAGTAAGTTGTTAGATCTACAAAATATTAATGTTGGCAGGGCATTATATTTATAGGCTTTGTGGAACATTATTGTTTGCTGTTGTTACTACGAAAATGGTGTATTGCTTAAACAGTCCCAACCATTGGAGATTGAAACCGAGGCTTTTCAGTACTGAAAGGGAACCTGGCATATTACATGTACTACTCAGAAGATATAAAAAAAGGATTACCTAAAAATAACATCCACTTAATTGATAGTGCACATGATTAATCTGCATGTCTATTTCGTTTAAATTATGTATTGCTAGATAAAAACAAAATGATTGGCACTAGAAGGTAGTTCGATAATAGAGCATAGATCATTTCAGATTCATATTTAAGCAATAGAACGAGAAATGTGTGCAATGCAAGCGATATTGAAAATGGGGTGTTGAAGAATTTAAGACAGTTTTATTGATTTTTTGAAACGCTTACGTTATCATCATGCACAGGTACCATATTCTCTCTCCCCATAAGTCTGCTGCCCAAGTGTAAATGAACGGTTTGATATTGCTCTACATGTACAACTATGCTATGCTAAAATAACACAATGTTCAAGTTACTTGCAATGAAGTCATGTGTGCCTATTAAATAGGTGTAGTGAATAAATGAGCCAGATATCTTCTTTCAATACCCGGCCATTTGTAAATAATCCGACATGTTATCAGAAGAGTAGGCGAATTTTTTGTTGAGATATATTGTCAAGTAAGAAATATTTAAATACACAGTTAATTTCGAAACAATTTTGCAAATATGTATAAGTTCATATAAAAAGTGTTAAAACGGCATCATTATGAACCTTTGCTATGATCTAGATTAGACTAGGTACATGAGTAAATAGTACAGAAAAGTACGAAAATTTTATTTAAACTCTGTCACCTCATCAGATGCTTTGGGGTTATCAAAAGACGCAGCCTTGAGGAAGCTCACAGAGGTTAAATAGTGTGTCCCACCTACAATCATCAAGAACTTGACTAGAAAGGCCTTCACTCAGAGGAATGTAAAACACACATATGATGTGATTGTACATATAAGCTTTGGAAATTGTGACAGTATGCCATAAATGATTAAATTACACCGCACCATACATGTACATATGTACACTTGTTTCCTCCTGTTAGGTAGTGCTAAGGGCCAAAACGGCGGCAATCAAAATCGGTCTAAACTACTGTTGAAGCAGAAGGGGATCTGCATAGAACCCCTTAATTTTATCAATTTCAAAACTTAAACAAATGAAAGAAAAGTGTGTATATTATGAGCCATGCCACTACTAGAAAGAGATAACTTTGACATCAAGGGTACGGCAAATCGCGAGGACTAAGAAATCCACCAGCAGAGTCTACTGTCTTGCATCCTAAAGATGTGTAAGACACGCATGTTATTTCACCTAAAAATTGTCGTAAATGATAATTACATGTGTACCAAAAATAAAATTGTCGTAAATGATAATTACATGTGTACCAAAAATAAAATTATAAACATGATTGTAATAATAACATTGCACGGAATAGCATTAACCCTAACGTTTAAAAAGGAGAAGTTTATATGACGGGTGCTACAATGCTAAACTAATATTCTTCATAAGTTATCGCACTACCATTAACAAAATAAGAAATAGCAAAACAAATGTCAACAAGACAGATAATTATGACGTCAAACGTTTCATTCTTTTGTCATAGTGTATCCCATAAAATATTTTTTTTTAACAAATTATCAAAGATGTATCACATATATCTTTTTGAAAACATTTACATTATGACATATTTTACAGACTTAATGGAAATAAACAGGATGATACTTGTACAATGTTCAAATCAACAGGATGATACTTGTACAATGTACGAAGGAACAGGTATACATGTACAATGTACGAAGGAACAGGTATACCTGTACAATGTACGAAGGAAAAGGTATACCTGTACAATGTACGAAGGAACAGGTATACCTGTACAATATACGAAAGAACAGGTATACCTGTACAATGTACTATGGAACAGGTATACTTGTACAATGTACGAAGGAACAGGTATACCTGTACAATGTACGAAGGAACAGGTATACCTGTACAATGCATGAAGGAACAGTTATACCTGTACAATGCATGAAGGAACAGGTATACCTGTACAAAGCAGGAGCGAACAGAACAATACTGAATGTATATACATGAAGGCCAAATGGTCAAAAGGTCAACAGGTCAACAGGTCTCTATTACAAAAAATAATCCGTACTCTTTACAGATGACTAAAGACCGTCGTTATATTTTCATCAGCGTATATAAACTGTTCTAAAGAAAAGCGGTATAGCCAACCCTTTGGTCGTCGTCTCTATATCACCAATAAATCATTATCGATAGTCCAGTCTACTGGACTGACCAATACAATATATCATTAGCGCAGCTGGTGTCCGGTAAATCGGCAATCAGGTAAAGGTGAGTCATAAAAGTCAGTGGACAATGGTTACATCCGTGCGAACAGGTTTTCTGACCGGTCTTTAGCGTGTTGTGTTTCTTTGTCGGTCAGTGTTACTTCATTGTGGTCAGTTAATGTATTAAGACGTAAAACCAGTTTCCAGTTCAGTTTCCGGGCGCTTATTTCCCTGTTGACTGCAAAGGCGTATATATCACAGAAATAAACAACTGGTATAATATAGGTCTCTGCCGCAACGTATGAATACAAAGGATCTGCAAGCAGTGTCTGAAAATCATCTTGTATTACTGATAGAACTGCTCGTTCTGACAGCAATTAATGTCAGAACTTCTTACCGAAAAGCATACTGTTTTAGCAACATACTGTTCATCATTGTATTGTTGTTGTAATTGCTGTTCTTGTTTATATTTGTAGCTGTATCATATCCTTCAGATGTTATCAACTCTTTTATTTGACCTTTGGGTCTGTTGAATTGAAATAAATAAATATTTTGTCTTCAGGCTGAACGATAAGCGGATTAATATTATTTTCGGTTTACGTCAGTAGGACTGCTGATACACGTGTTTATGTGGTAGACGTTAGATAAGCCTGCCGATATATATTGTATTAACACCTACGGGACTCCCAGGTACACAACAGGTGATTTACACTTACTGCGGGGTATATTACAACTACATTGTAACACGGGTTCTAGGTTCGGCTACAACTAAAAGTCTTTCGTTGCTTTTACCTACTGCATGTACTGCTGTATCATATAAATTAAACTTTTAATGTAGTTTTAAAGCTAACAAAGAATTCTGCATTTAAGAACATATTTATTTCGTTAAGGATTGATTTTCTACTTGGACAGGTCATGTCAAGGATATCTCCAATTAAGCTCGAGGAAAATGTTCGTAAAAAATCGATTCAATTTACTCGTCCTCGTCTAATAAATAAATGTAAGAAAACTGCATCTTATAATTTAGTAACTATTGCTAATGAACCTTTTTATACCAATATTGAAATCATCCCATCCGTCAATGAGTATCGTTTGGATTTTCATGATTTTGACGATACAAATCTCAACAAGAGATAGTTGGTCTTTTTCAATATTTATTACGAAACGTAAAATGTGTATTCAGACAAATATAGTACAAATGTCTGAAATGTCTTAATATTGGCACCAAGTAGTTTTAGTTTACTAACGTTGTGATTTGGGCGCCATTATAAACTGTTTATGTAGACTGTAAGCATATATATATAGTGATTAAAACTACTCATATACATAACGTGCTTCCTCTTCGTGTATCATATTAATATCGTACTGAATGTGGACTTAAAGCTGTGATCTGGATGTTTTTCTCAATATTTTCAGCAACTTCGTTTCCTCTTTTTTTATTTGACCTGTAATATGAATATTCGTTGACTAATGCTTGCATACTTAGAGATTGTATTACAAGGCGGTGGTGTAAGGTGATAAGAATGATATTACCTAGCAGTTGTGTAACCAGATAAGTTTGTCGGTTTCGTTATGTTTGTTCAAACACGGAATCTATATAAAGCACTCGTGTCACCGGTCGTATTTTACTTCCCGAGCGACGTCACGTAGACGAATCAGGTCTTAACAAACATCATGCCTGGCAAATAATGCTAATATAACAAGTTAGGGGCATTTCTGGTCAATGGCACATCTTACCAGTGGTGATTAATTATGATATATGTACAATCGAGTGAGCTAAGCATGACTATCGACTTCATAGCAGTAATAGCAATGCTCTTTATCATTTCCTTCAAAGCCATACACGCATTTTAACTCTCGTCAGAATCATAGACGCGTTTTGACTTTCATTTGAATGATACACGCATTTTAACTTCGTCAGAATAAAATACGCATTTTGACTTTTGTCAAAGTTTATAGAGGAAGATGTTAATTAAAATATTGACAGATGTCAGAATTGCAGATGAAAGGATAGCTTAGGAAAAATCTGTCTTAAAAATATCTGCTTTTATCTTTTTTAGAAAAAGAGGAGTTTCCATTTGACATTTTTATAAACGAATGTTTATCTACCTTGAAAAGAATAAATATAATAGAAGGGAGACTTGAACTAAATCTGTTTTCATTCTAGATAACTCACGAGGTGTCAATCATCATGTGTATATTCTTGTATAACCCCCACATAACAGAGATCGTATCATTCCTGTTATCGATGGTTCCACGTCATGATGGAAGCCTGGCTTCGCAAAGCATTTATACTGTGACGCTATTCCACGCGGGTTTGTTCTTTACTAAGGTGTTCTCATTCAGGTTCTCCTGATTTCTATACAACTATTCGGAAATTGAGTTTACGAAACTTCAGGGGATTTGTCAACTATGTTACTCTTTCTTATTGTGCTAGAATAGCACTGTATCATTATCGTAGCTTTATGAATTAGTTGCTGTTCTTTTAGGAGTTAAATGCACGTTTTTAACATTTATGGAGGTATGTGACTCAGGTGCTTGCATACAAGTTCCGTGACATACAGTGGAAGACAGCTGGATTTCATACCATCATAATAATTATAGGAATATATATTCCAATCCGTTTATTTACATTATTGACAACAAACAGATACGACTTTTCGAGGGTTTATTTTTGTTCCAGTTGCATTTTGAATACGTTGTTCACTAATTACATTACCGTTTCTGACAAGAACTTCAGTTGTTTTCGGGTATTCCCATGAATATTCCGACTTGAGGAAATTACTCTATTTATTCCCATGACTATTAACGACAAATCCAAATTAATTTTGCTTGGAAAAACAGTCATGTGTTTAAGTTCCTGCTTGCAACATTAATATTTACAACAAAAATGCAAACATTTTATATGATTGTTTTCTCGAGATTTTTGCGGATTTTGTGGAATCAAATGTATTAATATACAAATGTAATCTTCCCTTACCATGAGGGTACCATAGAGACATCACAACCCGACAGGTGATATTCGAAACCCAAGGTCAACCCAAAAAGATAACATTGTGAGCCAAGGAGACGAAAAAACAGAAGGAGGGAAAACAAGACCAAAGACATGCTTCACTTGTACACATAACGATCAAACATCCTAATATTATCTAATTAAACATACGGAAATACGATAACACTGTAACATAACAACGGTTATACCTGTTAGAACAGTACATATAGATAGTATCATATCTAAATAATTATCGTTATTACAGTGCATCATTCTATGTAAGCCAAATATATTATGCAAACAGAATAGCAAGACCATTTCTCCTTTTGATCTTTAACAAGACACAAACCACCTGTGCGGTTCTGAAAGGCTTCCGTACAGAGGTTAGAGGGCGACATGGTTGCTAAGGTATAGAGACGCCATATTGGAATCTTGATCCTTCTGTTTTTATCAAGGACGTCTTACCTTGTTTTCCTTCCTCGCCTTTTGTTTACTTAGTATTTTCTTCACGTTTATCAGAAATTGAGTGGAGTTTTTACAAAACAAATTGCCAAGATAAAAACGTATGTTTGAAATATGCCGAACAATTACCCGGCAGTGTAGTTAAGTATCAGAAGAATGCATACTTAAATGCATGTCAAATAATGATAGATTGGAACAAACATACGTGTTGGTTGGAATTAAATCTCCTGTTTAGATAGACCCATGTTTTAACGCGTTAATCGTTCGATGTACTATGTCCGTTCATATGTTTGTTTTAAAAAGTTATGTACTCCATTCAAGAACAGTGCAACTTCCCGGGGTGTCTTTTCACACGCAATCACGTGTGATATGAATTTACACTGGATCGGTTTAAACAACGGCCTTATAAAGATGAATGGTGTATATCTATGATGCAAGTTGAACTCGTGCCTACTTGCCAGCAAGCGTGGGTTCACAGTCTTAAACAATTTTATTTTAGGAAGATGCAACAAGGCGATTATAAAAACGTCCAGCTAAACACTGGTAGTTTAATCAGCGTATTTCACTATTAGTACATGGACAACATTCACATCGAAAAGGGGAAGGTCTCATATTAAATTTCAATTACAGTGACAAACCGTTCATAACATGTAATGTCACCCATTAAGGACATCTGACACGGTACATGTCATTTCTATACATAACATTATTAAAGTTAATGAATCATTCCGAATCAACCCGTAGTTATCAGCCCAGAGTTACGTACCTCATACAGGCGGTATTGACGCGTGTGTACATTGTACCTATCAAACGTGTCATAAATTCTGGAGTAATTCTCATGTGTCTCGCAACCTTGTTACCGAATACTGATCGAGACCAAATTGCAAATCGCCATTGAAAACACTCATCTATACCTTTGTTGAATATTTCGTTCCATATATTTACTTTCCCTCACTATTATTCCGCTATAATGCACGAACAAAATGTAGATTATTACTTACATGAAATTGTATGTTCTTTTGTAACTTACAGAGGAGCCATCGTATCAGCGTCTTTGGAAATTGCGTCTGATGATGTTCTTGTTTATATGTTTCCAGTTTGATACCGTTTCGACATAGTATTTATGACACGTGTTTGATATAGATTAAGGGGTATGTGATGCAAATCTTTTTGGTTCGGTGATATTGCACATTTTTAAGAAACGTGATGTCAGGCGTTCAAAATGAATCGATGATGTCACAAAATGGTATCAGAAGTCAAAATGGCGTTCCATTCTAATATCCGCCGTTGTCTGATGGCTGTGACCGTCAATGGTCAGTCCTTAATTTTCATCTCCCAACCAGTATTCACTCTCACCAAGTATTCACTCCCACCCAGTATTCAATTGACAAAGGAATTAACAAGTACTTTAATCATTCGAGATCACGTGATAATACCGTGCCAAACAGATACAACTTCTGAGAGGGTTTTGTTTACTGGGTGATTTATAGAAAGTATCTTCTTCTATTTTTAGTGATTAGGTTAGCGATCCGTGACGCACTTTACCACCCTGGCTATACCTTCAGTACGTTGGTATCAATTATTAATTAAGCGTTTCCCCGCATATATACTGTCAATTATATCTAATACCGTAAAATAACATAACGCATGGGTGCGCGATCAGGTAGGATAAAGAAAGCTAATATTTTCATCGATGAACTTCATTATCAATGTGTATGAATTCATCAACTGCTATAATTCATTTTTGTAGTATTAGCGTATTTCATGCAGATTAAAGGGTAAACTCGTAAAGGTGGCAGAAAAGGATAGGACACCATACCAATACAAGATGTCGTGTTTCATCAAAGTATACATTTAAAAAATTACAATGTGTATAACTCAAGATAAACATTTAAATAATTTAGAATGTCTAAGTATGTTATTAGATTATTTACATATCTGCAATTAGAGTGTATGTTTACATAAAATAATAATATTTACTTATCAGTTTATTAGATATGTGGGAACTTTACAACACTTTATTGATAAATCTTATCGACTGTACCCTTTATGAGATCTAGAATACATTAGCCACCATTGTGTTTTCATATCGCTTAGGCCTTTATACCATTATTTAACCGGGTACAGTGTTGGGTCTGAGGGAAGCGTCCATCAACAGCGTGCGAAACAGGGTGTACAGGATACAATGTGTATGACGCACCCGTCAATGAATCACAAACAGATAATTTATTCAACAGTGCACGAGCTGTCGTTCTATTCAATACCACATGGTCTTCCAATCGCACGAATGTATTTCTAATCAATTTCCTGGACGGTGTCTGTAGTCATTAATCGACCCTATCCCTCCTCTGATAAAGGTGTAGAATGAACCGGTCTATTTCTTTCTCTGGCCTTTTGTATGAAGATTTGCTAGGTGTATTGGCACTATTTTAGGTGGTGTGTATGAGAGCGGTTAAATGCCTACAGCTCCTAGTTAGTGTGTTTAACGGGATATATACCGTAGGTGCCGCACATGCGCTGTCAGGATATACAAGTGTCTGGTACAGCAGGTGGACACGTGCTTATATTAGTTGTTTACAACTTCAAAAGTGATAAAAATATTGAAAACAAATTAACAAATTTCAATTCAACTCCTTTGGATATAATTTTCATCAGGACAACAGGAATTTATGCTGATAAAGTGACAAAATGGATGTATAAGTGCAACAAGTGTAAATCTTGACTAAATGTAGCCGTTTTCTGTGGAATATATTAAGGAGACCAGCTAGTTTGGCTGTCTATAGCTATAGTACGTGGTGATAAGGCGCGGTATTAGTGTTATCGGTCTTCTGATCGGGAGCAAATCTTCTTAAGTCGTCATGTTACCTGCGAACAGATTAATGTACTGCTGGACCTACACTACCTGATCAATAAGTCCGCCACTGATTACAGGTAAGGCCCGTCTCATGTTATAAACAGGTAATTCCTGTGTCGATAGGTTCCTTATGCAACAACATGCATTAAAACTTACCTAACAATACACTCGTATATATTATACATGTATCTACTGTAACACTTATCAACATAGAAACAAACTTGTCATTTGCATACAGAGTACACGACTGCCAGTACAAAACGTATATACAATATATATGTATTGGGACAAATGATTTTTACATGTATAAACACTATTACGTATACATGCTAAGCGCGCGTACTGAACGTAATGCAAGTACAAGTGTATTGAGACACATTCACGAACAGGTGTATGGAGACGTACATGTATGTACGTACAGGTGGATTGAGACGTATTAACGTACAGGTGTATTGAGACACATGCACGTACAGGTATATTGAGACACATGAACGTACAGGTGTATTGAGACACATGAACGTACAGGTGTATTGAGACGTATGTACGTACAGGTGTATTGAGACGTATGTACGTACAGGTGGATTGAGACTTATTAACGTACAGGTGTATTGAGACACATGCACGTACAGGTGTATTGAGACACATGAACGTACAGGTGTATTGAGACAGATTTACAGTTTTAGACACTTGTATTGTGACACATTCACATCAGTCACGTGTTATAGGGCACATGCAAATACAAAATTGCCTTTGGTTCCAGCACATCTGTTTTGGCACACGGTCATATATATTTATGCATTGTACCTTATACGTGCATTTAGACATGGGTAAAACATGCACCCAGTGACATCGGTCAGTGTAGTTGGATACGTGTCCATGCATTTTTATCATAGTACACGTGTAGTTGTGATACAGTTACAGTCTCTTCATATACAGTATGCACGTGTACTTTGACAAAGGCATGGGTATATGTATGCATATATTCAGCGCACGTGTGTGTGGACAACGATCCACATACAATATGTATACATGTAAGTATCATACCCATGTAGTAATTGAAAACCAAGGGATCTGCTTCTAGTTTGTCGGGTAATGATATCAAGTTACCCGGAATACGTGTATGATACACTTTGACAAAGATAGGATACGCCTTCGTCAGTTTTGTATCTTTCACATGAAACGTATTATGTTCTAAAACGGAGACGAAACGTCTCATACCTTGTTCTGTTAATTGTGGACGACAGAAGTTTTAATTGCAAACGCTGGTGTTAATTGTTATTTGCAGTAGTTAATTCAATAATAAACGACATATGTTTAGTTCTCGTTTGAAATCAATTACTTGTGGCTTTACTGTATAACGCTACACAACAGAGTAAGCATCCGTCACACTTCATTTTCTTCTCGACACAAACCCATGAATTGTCATATATTTGTTTTCATGAGTTTGGCGTACGATACGGCGTTTATAATAATATATTGAAGTTCATGTAATTATAGACTACGCAGAAGTGTATGTTCATTTGAAGATAACTACTAGCTGGCGTAAGTGCTGTGCAAATAACAAGACAAGTTATGCAATGTCAAATGAAACGAAAGCAAATATTGATTCACTAAATTCAAATCAATACGAATTGAACAAGCCCAGGACATCGGGAACAGTGAAAGAGTCTTTGGTATCGTCTCATGTTCAATTTCTAAGCTGTGCCGGTTTGCTCGTTTTTAATCTGGCCTGTCATCATAAAGTAATGAACATGATGTGTATCTGTGTTAGGAACTGAAAGTCGAGTTAAAACCACGAATTAAGGTTACTGATTTGTGCAATTTGGCGAAGTAATGATAAGTATTGCCTATTCGCTTCCATTGACGATAATTATGACGTTGTTGTAAGTTTATGTACCAATATCTTCAAAACATTTTTGAGACGATCCATAAAATGTTATACATATAGTTGCTACTTACAGTAAAATGTCTAGATCTCCAAAACTTTTGTATGTATATTTATTGTTGAGAGAGTGCCTTGTTATCAGAAAGACTCCACTCAATTTTTGCTGCTGAGACAGCCCCTTGGAAACAGGAACGAGATCCCGCACATAAATTCTGTATTGGGAGAGTCCCTACACTTTGGGTTTTTTTTTTTTGCTGCTGAGACAGCCCGTTGTAATAGTGATCAGCCACCATGATAGTATGCGTGTCATACAAAAGACATTCAGGGCCAATACACAACAAACTGTTAAACACTCAATTATACCCCTATGTTACAGACAAAGCTTAAATTCAACGTTCTCACGAGAAAAGAGGAAAGCTACAATCAATTTTTTTTTTAAATCACATGTCATAGAAGCTTTCCACGAATTTCAATCGTACATGTTAAATTTAAACCTTACGAAATCGTTGCATGGTTTCGACTTTAACTCGCACTATAGTATGTTCCTTTTTGGAGATGATGTCAGACAGAGTAAAAAAAAACATATCATGAAATAACCATCAGTTCTAAGCGGTAAGCACACTAATCAAAAGATTACGTCACTTCTTAGTATCAAGTAGTTCGATTGTAAATTACAGGTGGTGTCATTGATAATGATTCATTTAAACTTGGTGGTGACTGACTATGGTGTCGGGTTTAACGTGTCTACACTGTAGAAACTTAGAAATACCGTCAAGTTACGTTGTAAATAAAGTTCGTCCTCGACACTTTGGGTGAGGATTCTAGCTTTCACTGTTTATTTATTGCATTGGTGTAGATTCTATAAATGTATATAAGAACTAAATCAGAGGCAGTACGTGCATCAAAACCAAACTCTACACGTACCCTGGACTAAATCACCTTTGTCCTTTAGTTGGCAATACCGACAGTATACGTGACCAGCTAACTCCTCATTCCCGGACAGGTGAAAAACACGTAGACTCTTTTGGGTGTTTTTATAGCAATGTTTTGCTTTTGAGTGAAACTCTTTTCTGTGTAATAAACATTAATGATTGAAAAGGACAAGTTTAGTGAAATATTGAATGTATTATCAATTATGGTACATGTACATGTATTGTATTATGGTCATATTGATTTTTTAATGCAGCGTAGTAAGACAAGGTTTTCATTTTAGCATTTAGTTGTAAAGTGACGTAAACTTTAGTGTCTTCGGCGTTACCGTTACACATTCATACGACACGGTCAGTATAGCGGGTGGACGATACAATGTGTGAGCAGTGTCCGAGAAGGTCAGATTTCAGTGAAGGATCTATCGTTTACATACTTGATAGGTTTTGACCATAAATAACTTCAGTAAACTATACCGATTGCTGATGTCATCAAACAAAGCGATATATCTATACAGACTAAAAATAATGTATTTACAAAGACAAAGTGTATTTACACGAACATAATAGTGTATTTATACGAGCATAATAGTGTATTTACACGAACATAATAATGTATTTTACACGAACATAATAGTGTATTTACACGAACATAATAGTGGTTACACGAACATTATAGTGTATTACGAACATAATAGTGTTTACACGAACATTACAGTGTATTTACACGAATATAATAGTGTATTTACACGAATATAATAGTGTTTACACGAACATTACAGTGTATTTACACGAACATAATAATGTATTTACACGAACATAATAGTGTATTTACACGATCACAATAATGTATTTACACGAACATAATAGTGTTTACACGAACATTTCAATGTATTTACACGAACATAATAATGTTTGCACACACAGAATACTGTATTAACACAGACAATAATATTGAATTTTCACACATATTAATGTATTTACACGAACATAATAATGTACTTGGAATTACATAGTAATGTATTTACAAGCATAATGCTGTATTTACAAAGACAAAGTATATTTACATATACATACTATTGTAATTACACATACGAAATATATAGTACATATGTAATTATGGACATGATTTCATCGTCACCAGGATACACCCCTCTAAATATTAACCTGTGGTTGGGCGCGAGTAGAAGGACCATCACACATTTATATAAATGAATCATCAGCCATCACGGCAATCTAATTTTATTTCAATTTTAAACCACTTCAACCACAAACAGAATCATCTCACGGTTCACTACTGTTACAAATGGTTTGATTTGGTCCCACGGGAGTGAATATAGGGATGCTGTACAACTCCTTGTCTGGTTCAAAGGAACTCAGTCAGTTGCATGCCGTCTGTGGAGGAACGCTACACTAGGGGTCTACAGGGTTAAACAAAACGGTACAGAGCTGTGTGCCAGTAAATTGGGGGTCTACAGGGTTGCATCACACAGATATACATTGTAGGTACATTACCGTGTGTCGGTGTGTTGGGGGTCTATAGGGTTACACCTCACTCATGATGATCAGATCGGTACAGTACTGTGTGTCGGTGTGTTAGGGGTCTAAAGGGGTTACATCTCAGTTAGACCGGTACAGTACGGTGTGTCGGTGTTTTGAGGGTCTACAGGGCTCCACCTCGAACGACCGGTACATAACTGTGTGTTAGTGTATTGAAGGCTTGCATGGTTATTCCATGTGGACAAATTGCGAGTGTGCCCTGTACTATTAATGGATAAAACGTTTTGTTCACAAGATTTGCCAAACTCTCGATCTTTCTAATCCTCTGGTAGTGTGTTCACAATCACACATATCTTGATTTAGAAAACTTCATTTGAAACATTTGTTGTTTGTGTTGCCAACTCTATCAAAATAAGGCAGAATCATACCTGATACAAATGTATAACTCGTAAAGTCTTTAAGCGAACCCCATTGATTGAACCATATCGAGATCCGACCCTTTATCTACAAAAGCCACGATTCCCCTCTGAAGGAAAAGGCCTTATTATCTTGGCTGATGCTACAAAGAAGAAGAAGATTCTGCCCTGACACTATGAATAAAAGCATGGTATTCTGTCGAAAAAATCTGTACAGTAACACTGCGTTGTATGGGTATCAAGAAATTTTCAAGTCCGTTTCGCATCCAGGCTCTCTTAGAAAATGCATCCGGGTTCCTCTTCTTTATATGCTAAAAATCTGTATCCTTGAAAACACCTCTACGTGCCGACACAAATATATAGTCACTTTTGGTACATTTAGCTTGCATAAAACTGTTTCTGCCGAGAAACAACTATATGGCGTGTAAAAAAAACATTCCACAGCGCCGACCTTTTTGATCTGAAGGTAGTTATATGTCGGTAGACATGCCATGTACAATTGTATAAGAATCTGATAAAGACGTGGTTGTGTATGACACACTCTGATCAAAGTTTAACATGGCTACCACAACTTCCCTGTAGGTTAGTTGGGACACGGAATGCTAATACTATATTGATAAATCGAGGAACCCATGTATGTACCTCCCACATCTGATTTAACACTACTGTTACCTTTCACCAAACGAAAGTGTTTTCTGTTTTTATTTTCCATGTAGAGAAAGTATTTTTTCAAAACAATATTTAATTTTCAAAAATATATTTCTCTCCTGTCAGCTGTATTGACATGTTTCTAAAATAAACCCAATTTCGAAGAAATGACTATGTTATAATTTCGACAAGGGAACACGACTCTTCTATAACTTCTTATGAATGAGAAAATATTATTGATTTAAGCTTAAGGTCGTCATGTGTAACGCTTTGCGACCCTTTGCCGGGTTTAATCTCCCGTGTATCATTCTGACGGACTCTTGGTTCGAATTCTTAAAAAAAAAGGGTTTTTCCTGCAACGATTTTCCTGCCTGTGGGTAGAGATTATCCATACGACATCATTTAAGGATATTGTATGCACTGGTCAAACGGGAAGTAAACTGCTGTTTTACGTATACCCTTTAATATGTGGCCTTCACACGTCATTACCGAAAACAATGACAGTTAAATAGGTCAGTCGTCTTGGAGTATCGGACTGTGCTAATCAAAACAAAGTCGTAGACCCCATCATAAACAATCATGCAAGTCAAGCGGTATATAGCGTCATTATTAAGCAATGAACTACCGTAAACCGCTGAGGTTCGTGACAGCATTCGTTCTGCCGAACACGATGTTCGTACACCTAGCTTTTATTTTCATCCACTCGTATCAACCCCTCGGACGGTAAGATTTGTTAGCATTCATATCTATCTCGCCATAGACAAGTATGCTGACCAAGCTCTTCCAAAATTCTTGTTGATCAATTCTACATATCAATATCTAACAGAGCTCTAAGCTTATTGCAAAGATATTTTGTCTGAATATTGGATCCTTAGGGAAAGTCACATAAACTCACATAGCTTTAAGGGGAAAAGGTAAGGGATTGACAAAAGTCTGTTTTATTAAAGCTGTTTCTCGATTCTTATCTGCGGGAAATTGTCCAAAAGAAAGACGGCGGAGTTGCTGCTGCACTGAATCATTTAACAGTTTCTGTTAAGAGAGACAGCATGTGTCTCAGATCATCATTTGCTGATATGCCTTTATCAATGAACACCCGAACTTCATTACTGTTATATTGTTTGTAGAACCCTAAGACAGAACATTTCCCCCTCCCCAGGACCACCGCTACTTAATTCAAACTACATTTTGGTTTCTTGAATGAATACAAAGGATCTGTTCGATTTTAATAAACCATGTTGTGTCATACTGTAGATATTGTGGTGAGTATCCGTGCATGAACCAACGTCTCCCAGACCGCATTGTGTGAATGGTCTTACTGGTATGATAATATTCCAATAAATGCTACATCCTACACACATGTTGTCTGGCGTTCGATGTAAACACACTCCAAAATCACCACAACAGTGGGTGTTTATGGCTACGTCACAACCTACATATATATCGAAACAAGAGAGTGTTATAAACAGATGTCGCCACAAAAAATATCACATCGTAAATACACAGACAACAAACAGTACAACAACGCCCACGCACAAAGATAATAACCAAACTCGAAGTCGAGATACAAAATAATACCACATCGTCAACGCGAAAAATCAATATCAAAACTCGAAATCGATAGAATCAGTACCACAATGTCAACGTGTCAATATTAAAACCCAAATTTGACACAAACAGTACTACATCCAAAACACAATATCTGAAATGAGATATTGATACAGAAAAAATAAACAAACGAAAACGGTATCAAGTGTAACTAGAAACACAAGAAAAGACACCACGAAATTCTCAATAAGTGGAGGCGGAACATGGTGGACTAACACGTGAAGCATTTCCGCACCTCATGTGGCACCCGTTATGACGTGTCCCGTCAATTATAGGGAGCAACAAAGGTCATTTTCGACAAAGGGAATAATTTTGTGACTACACTTATTACATTTGCACCACTTTTTAGCATATTTTGACAGGATACCGTATCAAGACTTTCACTTATTAAAAACTTCCATTTATTGCGCGACTTATACAAAATTCAAGACTCAAGCAGGACATCCAAGTTTGAAAAGAAGCTTCTTTTTCTGTTTCATACAATATTCAAGTCCATTTTTCTTTAGTATCTTGTGTACTGCGCCTCTATACGCTTGATCAAAGGAGTATTCGTCAACACAGGTTAGCTACTAAAATAAACGAGGCACAAATCAATGAAACATTATGCAAATTTAAATACACGTATTTGAATAGAAGATATATTCTTCAGAAATCTCAACTGAGCTTATTTAAATGACAAGGATGTATGTTGACGGTGTGTGTCTATCTGAGGAGATACAAGATGGGCCGTTTATGATACCATATCATCATATATCTGGGCTATCATATTAAAGTGAGTGTCTGGTAGCAGTACCCAGTATCGCTTTTGTTATCAACCATCTACAATTTTTATGAAAGGTTCTTAGGTTAATGTCGTACCTTCAAATGATCATTTAAAGAAGATGATTGATTTACACGAGTTTTATATTGATGTTCGCCTTTATTGAATTCATCCTTCCGTAAAATGACTTGCTTAGACGTAATTAGCATTTTATCATATATTATCAGGTCTCGTTCACTTGTATCGTGTCTATTGATATGTCTCCCTGAAAAATAACCTCTGTGGGTATTATTTATGTCATTTTATATTGATGAGTCGACGCAAAACTTTGCTTTCTGGGTATTTGACCAAATCTCATGTTGTACTGATACTTTGTCTTCCAGACACATACTAGTAACCACTGAGGGTGTATGACTCTATGTCGTGTTACACTGATGTGTCTATCTGACACCTGCTCACTGAGGGTGTATGACTCTATGTCGTGTTACCCTGATGTGTCTATCTGACACCTGATCACTGAGAGTGTATGACTCTATGTCGTTTTACACTGGTGTGTCTCTGACACCTGATCACTGAGGGTGTATGACTCTATGTCGTTTTACACTGATGTGTCTATCTGACACCTGATCACTGAGAGTGTATGACTCTATGTCGTTTTACACTGATGTCTATCTGAACCTGATCACTGAGGGTGTATGACTCTATGTCGTGTTACACTGATGTGTCTCTCTGACACCTGATCCCTTAGGGTGTATGACTCTATGTCGTGTTACACTGGTGTGTTTCTGACACCTGATCACTGAGGGTGTATGACTATATGTCGTGTTACACTGATGTCTCTCTGACACCTGATCACTGAGGGTGTATGACTCTATGTCGTGTTACACTGATGTGTGTCTCTGACACCTGATCACTGAGGGTGTATGACTATATGTCGTGTTACACTGGTGTGTCTCTGACACCTGATCACTGAGGGTGTATGACTATATGTCGTGTTACACTGATGTGTGTCTCTGACACCTGATCACTGAGGGTGTATGACTATATGTCGTGTTACACTGATGTGTCTCTCTGACACCTGATCACTGAGGGTGTATGACTATATGTCGTGTTACACTGATGTGTCTCTGACACCTGATCACTGAGGGTGTATGACTATAAGTCGTGTTACACTGATGTCTCTCTCTGACACCTGATCACTGAGGGTGTATGGCTCTATGTCGTGTTACACTGGTGTGTCTCTGACACCTGATCAGTGAGGGTGTATGACTCTATGTCGTATTACACTGATGTGTCTCTCTGACACCTGATGACTGAGGGTGTATGACTCTATGTCGTGTTACACTGGTGTGTCTCTGACACCTGATCACTGAGGGCGTATGACTCTATGTCGTGTTACACTGGTGTGTCTCTGACACCTGATCAGTGAGGGTGTATGACTCTATGTCGTATTACACTGATGTGCCTCTCTGACACCTGATGACTGAGGGTGTATGACTCTATGTCGTGTTACACTGGTGTGTTTCTGACACCTGATCACTGGGGTGTATGACTCTATGTCGTGTTACACTGATGACTCTCTGACACCTGATCACTGAGGGCGTATGACTCTATGTCGTGTTACACTGGTGTGTCTCTGACACCTGATCAGTGAGGGTGTATGACTCTATGTCGTATTACACTGATGTGTCTCTCTGACACCTGATGACTGAGGGTGTATGACTCTATGTCGTGTTACACTGATGACTCTCTGACACCTGATCACTGAGGGCGTATGACTCTATGTCGTGTTACACTGGTGTGTCTCTGACACCTGATCATCGTATTACACTGATGTGTCTCTCTGACACCTGATTACTGAGGGTGTAAGACTATATGTCGTGTTACACTGATGTGTCTCTCTGACACCTGATGACTGAGGGTGTATGACTCTATGTCGTGTTACACTGATGACTCTCTGACACCTGATCACTGAGGGCGTATGACTCTATGTCGTGTTACACTGGTGTGTCTCTGACACCTGATCAGTGAGGGTGTATGACTCTATGTCGTATTACACTGATGTGCCTCTCTGACACCTGATGACTGAGGGTGTATGACTCTATGTCGTGTTACACTGATGACTCTCTGACACCTGATCACTGAGGGCGTATGACTCTATGTCGTGTTACACTGGTGTGTCTCTGACACCTGATCATCGTATTACACTGATGTGTCTCTCTGACACCTGATGACTGAGGGTGTATGACTCTATGTCGTGTTACACTGGTGTGTCTCTGACACCTGATCACTTAGGGTGTATGACTTTATGTCGTGTAACACTGGTGTGTCTCTGACACCTGATCGCTGAGGGTGTATGACTCTATGTCGTGTTACACTGGTGTGTCTCTGACACCTGATCAGTGAGGGTGTATGACTCTATGTCGTATTACACTGATGTGCCTCTCTGACACCTGATGACTGAGGGTGTATGACTCTATGTCGTGTTACACTGGTGTGTTTCTGACACCTGATCACTGGGGTGTATGACTCTATGTCGTGTTACACTGATGTCTCTCTCTGACACCTGATCACTGAGGGTTTATTACTCTATGTCGTGTTACACTGATGTGTCTCTGACACCTGATCACCGAGGGTGTATGACTCTATGTCGTGTTACACTGATGACTCTCTGACACCTGATCACTGAGGGTGTATCACTCTATGTCGTTTTACACTGATGTGTCTATCTGATACCTGATCACTGAGGGTGTATGACTATATGTCGCGTTACACTGATGTCTCTCTCTGACACCTGATCACTTAGGGTGTATGACTTTATGTCGTGTAAGTATGACTATAAGTCGTGTTACACTGATGTCTCTCTCTGACACCTGATCACTGAGGGTGTATGACTATATGTCGTGTTACACTGATGTCTCTCTCTGACACCTGATCACTTAGGGTGTATGACTTTATGTCGTGTAACACTGGTGTGTCTCTGACACCTGATCACTGAGGGTGTATGACTCTATGTCGTGTTACGCTGATGTGTCTATCTGACACCTGATCACTGAGGGTGTATGAATCTATGTCGTGTTACACTGATGTGTCTCTGACACCTGATCACTGAGGGGGTATGACTCTATGTCGTGTTACACTGATGACTCTCTGACACCTGATCACTGAGGGTGTATGACTATATGTCGTGTTACACTGATGTCTCTCTGACACCTGATCACTGAGGGTGTCAGACTATATGTCGTGTTACACTGATGTGTCTATCTGCCACCTGATCACTGAGGGTGTATGACTCTATGTCGTGTTACGCTGATGTGTTTCTGACACCTGATCACTGAGGGTGTATGACTATATGTCGTGTTACACAGATGTCTCTCTGACAACTGATCAATGAGGGTGTATGAATCTATGTCGTGTTACACTGATGGGTGTCTCTGCCACCTGATCACTGAGGGGGTATGACTCTATGTCGTGTTATACTGATGTCTGTCTCTGACACCTGATCACTGAAGGTGTATGACTCTATGTCGTGTTTCACTGATGTGTCTATCTGACACCTGATCACCGAGGGGGTATGACTCTATGTCGTGTTAGACTGATGTCTCTCTGACACCTGATCACTGAGGGAGTATGACTGTATGTCGTGTTACACTGATGGGTGTCTCTGCCACCTGATCACTGAGGGGGTATGACTCTATGTCGTGTTAAACTGATGTCTCTCTCTGACACCTGATCACTGAAGGTGTATGACTCTATGTCGTGGTACACTGATGTCTCTCTGACACCTGATCACTGAAGGTGTATGACTCTATGTCGTGGTACACTGATGTCTCTCTGACACCTGATCACTGAGGTTGTATGACTATATGTCGTGTTACGCTGATGTGTTTCTGATACTTGATCACTGTGGGAGTATGACTATATGTCGAGTTACACTGATGTCTCTCTGACCCCTGATCACTGAAGGTGTATGACTCTATGTCGTGGTACACTGATGTCTCTCTGACACCTGATCACTGAGGGTGTTTCACCTCATGTCGTGTACTTTTCCCCTGAGAGCTAGTACGTACTTTCTAAAAACTTCCTCTCACAGCAGTTGTCCGGTTTTGTTACAGGTTAATGTTAATTCAAACACATTTCAACATTATCAAATGTAATCGGATTTCATTGTTACCAGTGTAAGTGTGTTCACATACATTGTTTAAAAAGACGTGCCTGGTTTCCACAATGTGTGATTTCTTTATTACAACAATACTGATATACATATAAAGCCAAAGGGAGTCGAGCAGGATCAGATTTCTTACAGTCTGACCTGTTCCTCTGAGAACCGTGTACGTGACAGTTTGTACTGATTATCTAATCCATAAATATTTGTTGACATTGTAAGGTTATATGCTCGTTTTGTACTGTATGTTGTTGATGCACGGTAAAACCGTAACTGTCAGCTATCTGTAGGTAGTGTTTAGCTAGTATATATCTGCCTGCATGAATCATCAATATTAACCTCGGCATCTGTTCCATTAGTCGGTACATTTAAAGGGAATTGATTGAAATTAATTAACTCAGAACATGCACCTGTAAAAACACGTCAGAACGGACATGTCATTATATATCGTAATCCATGGACGCATCTCCTCCAGTAGACACGCTTCATGGATACTTACAATTACATGTACTAAATACAAATCAACCATTTACCTATAAATACCAACAAGATATAACCTTGACCAAGATCATTATCTTAGGAACAATTGTAAGTTCATAATCAATGTCATTGCTAATGTTTTACCTCTTTATCGCAATTACTCAACATTTCATATTTATCTACATAAAGATCATCACACTCACAGTTGACCTAAACATTCAAAGTCATTGGAAACGATTTCACCGTCACACTCAATACCAAACACCATATTTAGAATAATCTACAGACATAAGCAGGGTTGTTTTCATTGAATGAATGCTCTTGATTAAAATCTAATAGTCAATGGCTTGATAAATTATTTCCCATTTTTAGTTACAAATTCAAACTAAGGGTCAGTCATTTTATGAGTAAACCTCCTCAAATCTTTGATATTTTTGACTACCTATTACACGGGGCTGTGGAACTTCTGAGTGGTTATAGCTGATTATAGGAGAATGTCTACTGTCGGTCTTCCCAGGCTTAATGATGTAGATAACGTGTGTTCGAGTCTTATTCGTGATCACCAACCAAACACAGGAGTCAACAAGATATAGAATAAACAGAGATGGGTGTCATCAGATATACAATACCCTAATTATACTTTAACTTCATAAGGAATTGAAAACCAGATTGAAGACTACAAAGATTAATTTCTCATCGTATTTTTTCTGGTAAGCTTTCACGTGCTCTGTGAGACCTTGTCCTTGGCTGACTATGTAACCACTACCATCAAACATAATCTATTGACAGACCTAGAGTTACACATCTACTGCTAACGACCGCCGGTCTGGATGTCGTACAGAACAATAGGAATGAGTCAATGAGGTAAACATGATTTATGTTGATTTACATATGGTAAACAAATATCTTTAAAGGTAGAAAGCACGCATGTCATGTGTGTGTATACCTTAACATTACAAGATATACCCAGCCAATGTGTGCTTTAAACACATACTGAGAACGGTTTGGATGTATGGGACTATAATTCGTTGGAGATGAAATCCCACACAAATAGCGTGAGATTCGAATTGATCCAAAGTAGAAACATATTACAAAACATACCCATCAAAATATTATGTCACAAAATATGTTACAAATAAATATAACAAATATATCCAGCAAACAAGTGGGAAAATAATTCCACCTAACCAACATCACTAAGTACTCCCACCAAACGAATATCGGAAAACATGCTTACCACACAAATATCAAACAAAATGCCCATCAAACAAATATCACAAAGCATTACTACACAAATAGCAAGGCTATAAAACGTCAATATTTAAAACCACCCTTTGTAGTGAATGGATGAACAGTGATGCCCTGTTTAAATCATTACAACTAACGCATGTTACACTAATTAGATGTGTATCCAAACAATAATGAAATAAACAACAACAAAATGATAATAAAAATACACAGCAGATTTATGACATATCAAACGACAATGTTCTGAACAAAGCCTTTTGTACCGTGAGTACATGAGTCATTGGCCACAGTGCCACCTGGATAGGATGTGGTATCGATCCACGTCTACCTGGAGTTTAGTCCATGTTCAAATTAAGTGTTATGTCCATGCACTCCTGATACGGCTTCAAGAGAATAATCTTAATATGCTTAATTCCATCTGGGATTAACATTGTTTAACTATTTAACTATCGTCAAGTCTTCCCTATCTTATGGTCGAATAACAATCTTATATAGATTTTATTGAGTGACAACTAGCAGGCGGGCTCAGGTCTATTGGCCAGGTCCTGCGAAGAAAGTCCGCTCTAGGTTTGTCACCTCGAGAAATACCTGCCCTCAAGGTCTTGATAATCTCATCAACAGCTGGAGAGGTACGAAAATGTATGCCCCTAATATATCCTCTCGAGATCTAGAGCTTGGCTGGATAGCAATGTCCCTTCACGAGTTGAAGAATTATGTCCCCCCCCCACCCCCCCAAGACCTTATAGATTATGTTCCCTCATGGGCAATAGAAGTATGTCCACTCCAGAGTTGGATATGGACATACGTGTATTTTATGTCATTGCTTTACCAGAGCTGGCTATGTATGTCCCCGCCAGAACTAGATACATGTATGTATGCCAGAGCTAAAGAAGTACAATTGTATGTCCCCGCCAGACTAGATACAAGTATGTATGCCAGAGCTGGAGAAGTACATTGTATGTTTGTATAACAATATTGTATGTTCCCTTAAGGGCATCTACCTAATCATGTTAATCTACTGTTCCCTTCGTTAATCTGTCTTATAAAGGGGGAAAAGATATAATAAGTATATATAAGTATATATGAGTATATATGAGTATATATAAGTATATATAAGTAGTATATACACCAAAAGTTATGGTACGGAATGTAACAGATAACTTCCGATGTGTGTAACCTGTTTCCTTGACATACCATTGGTTGCACGAGAGGACATCTACAATGAGAACAACTAATTACTGTGATCACACTTAACTGATATTCTGTTAATCAACTATTTTGATTAAAAGTATTTTTCAATATTTCTTTTATAAACAGCATCAAAGAAATATCGAATCATTAACCTAAAACAACATGTTATAAAACATGTTTTTTTTGAGATGTTTCCATACGACCATTAACTAATAAGGGACCAAAACAGTCACATGACCATACAGAATGGGAAAACTAAAGTATTTGTAGGTACCCAACTTTTCCCCTACTACCCTCATTTCATGGGTAAGTTATGGATAGGTCCCTTCCTGATGTAATTACAGTTTACGACCATGTGTCGCTGTATGACATCAGTACAGGCCATTCACTTACAACACAGTATAATATCAATGTCCCATATTATTGGGACCCGTTCCACGCATGTTGTAGACATGCCGAGATGCCAAAAGTTCAAAGGGTGATTTAAACGCTTATCTCCATTGTTAGATCCGTAACAGCCCGGTAGATTAATGGACTCGAAGTTACAATAATATTTCTGATACCAACGTGTTCGTGTGAATAGACAAGTGGATAATGTAAACATTTAACAACAAACTAAAATCAGTTTTACCGGTGTACGACAGGATTAACACCGCAATAGGTAGTAATAACAGTTTATCTATAAATAAAGTCTAAATCACTTTGTATAATTTTCAATCAAATTGTGACATAACTTCACTTGGAAGTGTCACTATTATATTGTATGTGAATGGAATAAGTCTTACCCTCAGAATTTAATTAGATTTCATGACAAAGCTGTCCTGGGTAATTATATAAGATAATAAGAACAATATTTGATTTCGTTTTGTTACGCTCTGTTTATTGATATAAATAGTGTAGGAATTCATATTATTGGCCTGTAGTGCTGATAATAATGTACACAGCCAAGAGGATAATCCGTTATTATATGTCTAATTATAGACAGGTCACAACAATTATTTTAACCTCCACTAACTATTTTTTGTTTGTTTTGTTATTGGAGTTCCATTGTGGAAGTGAGCACACCGCTATAGATGTGCTCCAATTTGATATTATGGACAAGTAGAAAAGTGCTAATGCCTGTAGATAGGTTTTCTGTAGATTGTTTGTGCTATAATTAAGCTGATACTCAAATAGACAAGATTACTTCAGAAAGATAGCAAAAACGACTGGTCGGATAAAGTTGTCAGAACGAGGTTGGAAAATACTGAGAAATAATAATGGACAATAATATAACGTGTTTTTATAAACATTAAGATGAACAGACCTTCCACAATCTCACTTATATAACAATGTACATCCCAAGATGAACTGGTGGTTCAAACGACTGTTTTATGAATGAGTGCTGCAGTAGTGCTTCTCATAAACATATGACAAAAAAAAAATGTCTGATACATCTTGGTAAGGTATGTTAAACGGTAATGAAACAAAAAAAATCTTCTTTTGCTTGTTTAAAACAAAAAATCTTGTTTTGCGTGTTTTACTTTAAAAACAACCTCAGACAATGATCCCGACACTGCTTCCGTACGTATCCTGTTACTTTCCTCCTAATGAATGATTTTTTTGTTATTGCTGCGAGATGTACATTTCATCTGCTGCACTGCGCTGAACGTGACATGGCCCCGGTATCGTATGTACATTTCCTTCCTTTGCCTCCTTCGTTCTTGGCAGTTAGGTAGATTGTGTGGCTCTATATCCCTGTGAGAGTGATTACAGAGGGCACCTGCCCTTCGTATTGTTCATTGCCATTCGTTACCGATGTTGTACACCAGTATTCTCTCTCACCTAGCTCCAGCAGTATTGAGTAATTTGTTAGGACGCTGGACTTTAGAAAGACACTTGGATTGTGTGATTTGTCATGACCCAAAAATGCAAGCCAAAGCGCTGTTGCACTACCAAATATATGAGAATGAAGGCTTATCTTGAGAAATGTACTGCATGTAAATAACGTTTTATACTATAGTCAGTCGATGCAACTTTAAAGTCAATATATTCGATTCCGTAGTCAATTTATCCGATTTTATATTCAATTTATGCAATACTATAGTCAAAGGGGTTATTTCCATCGGACGTGCGATATTTCTATTGCTTTTACAATGAAATACGCTTCAATAAGATACTGAATGGTGATATATGAACAAACATTTGCATTAGTTGTAGTAAGATTATAAAAACAATCAATAAAAGTAAAAACGTTTACAAAATAAAATCTCCTTTAGTGTAAACGTATCCTGTACATAATCTTACATTCTGGCAAACATTCGACTGACGTCTGATTAAGGTGCCAGCGGTTACACTGTAAATGTGGTTAGGTGCACTTTGTTGTTAGCCCAGTATAACTTGTTCACTAAGCCTGCCACCTGCTACTACGTTATAATCTGAGTCAGACACCGACACGGATGTCAGGTTACATTACGTCATTTCATACTAATCAGTCTGTTGTATTGTTTACCAGTGTTAACCATTCTCACCTTAGGTTTCACTGTGTTATAACTGTATGTGGTCATAAAAGATTTAAAGATAATATGTCCTGACATAGCATTTGCATGATTCAAAATTAACCGGAAATCGGTGCAGGATAAAATAATTGTATACATAATCAACGTAATTAACATGTTACTGTGTCATTTGTAGCATCAAGTTTTGTGTCATAAATCCCGGACAAAATGTGATTTTTTTAAGTTGAATATCTTTTTGTAAATTTTGCTACCCTGTCTTATTATTTCTGTTTCACCTACGGTTAAATTATCTGGACTTTTCAGAGTGCCTTATACTTGTTACCTCGGTCAATGACATTCAGTCCTGATGTTCTCAGCATACCTCATGGCAGGTCTCACGGGTACCTCAGAAAACACTTCCGGGCCCCTGATTACGTCTCCAGCTATTATTGAGAAGGAGCTAGGATATGTTGTCCTGTCATTTGTTTTGGTTCTACGTTCATATTCCTGCAGTTGACCGCTTGTACCAACAATGAATTATGTCTGCTTTCAGGTGCTTTGATAATAGTGTATACTGGATTTTAGTATTTTACTTGAAAGTTGAGACTCTGATGTGAAATGTAATTACTGTACTTCTATGACCGATATGTCTTACGACCAAGATCACGCTGAGTAACTCTTAAATGGTTTACCAGAATACAGGTGGAGGGTATTGTACTCCTTGTACTCTATATGGGTAGAATCAAAACTGGCTGCATATATACAGAGGGAGCGACACAAATCAAACCAGTTTAATACACGTGCTTTACGAACTGTCACACCCTGTATATGATGCCACTCAAATGCGCCGTTTACCTGGCATTGTCTTTGGAGGTATCCCCAACTGTTGCCCTATATAAGCCAACAGACAGTACGTGTACCCTGTCAGGACCAAGCTCCCTATATCACCTCCTATACTATATCAGATATGC
The DNA here is from genome assembly GCF_002113885.1 of Mizuhopecten yessoensis. Lineage (NCBI taxonomy): Eukaryota > Metazoa > Mollusca > Bivalvia > Pectinida > Pectinidae > Mizuhopecten > Mizuhopecten yessoensis. The sequence goes on along the minus strand of NW_018403664.1, from coordinate 568,645 downwards.
ATTCTTACACATATTACCCAAAGCATTGCCAGGATTTGTGATGACAGCTGATCTGCTATTGATGACCCCGATCTGGTAGTTTGTCAATGGGTATAACTTGGACCTAGTACGGATTGATCAGACAAAACGCCTACATGTACGGGTACTAGGTAGGTGTGTGTGGACGTGAACACATCGTTCTAGCTCTCAGAACAGGAAGTTCATAGTATTTGGACTGAACTCTTTTTTTGTATGGTTAGCGAGGGAATTACGTTTGTGTTTTATAATAAAGATAACGATATATTTCAAAATAGACATACTCTGCCTTGGATGAGTAATCGGGCCAGTCTACGTGGTCATGAAAACATAACTGAAATCAATACTCGTTTTTGAAATATGCTGTATCCATTTAAATTGTAACAAATAATAAGAAAAAAGAAACACGAAAATACCCCCCCCCCCCCCCCCCACCTCCATCTAAAGATATCATTAGGGTGGGAAATATACAAATAGTACCAGCATTGTAACTCAAGCTTCTTAACCAACAAAAGTGTGTTTTATCTTACGAGATAAAGCTGCTTTGTTGAAGGAAGTGTCAGTCCCCATTCGATTGTTCGATAACACCGAAACGCCCGGTAAATACATTTCAGTACAAAATAGGACAAAAGTCATTCGTAAGAATTGTCCGGACTTTGTGGCGAAACTGACAGCATTCAGCATAAATCTGATCGTTTGAGATAACAAGGTAATCCTATTACCTACTTTTAGTGTTACTGGCCAAATATTTACGCTAAAGAAAACTAATTATGTTTAAATAGACATTGACATTATGTGTTAAAGCAACCCTTTCGAAATTAGCCAGCTGGTATATACATAACGTCAAAATCTTAATTTGAAGTTAGGTATTCATTTGGCTAACTAGTTTTAAAAATCGATTGTACCTAAAATTTAGATTTTTACAAAGTATCTTTTGAAAATGTTGCTCATTTGGATTTCGGTGTTGAACGGACTGTACACGATTTGTTTTCTCACAAAGTTTACGTTGATGCAAATATTTATGTAAAGCTTGACAAAGGCTTGCATAGGCTACCGTCCTGTACCCCATCGCATATAGATAAAGTGGTATACGACTTCTAGTGACTGTGTCTAGGTTGACATCAGCCATCTTACCTAGCTAACACATATCGAACTATCCACTATGGACGGAGTTAGTCGTGCCTGTCTGAGGTTCCTCGCGATATATTGGGGGGTTCAAAGAAATAGATATAAACAGTATAGCCTAGATTTCCATTCACCTCCATTCTAACGAAAATATGTGTGACCTCTGATGACCCTAGTAGAATCCGTGTTTTATCTCCTTTCATTCATTCATGTTTTCACTGTTTATCTCCCGTGAGTGAGGTAAACAGTTGATGATTAGTGTTTAGATACACATGTGGACCAGATAAAGCTGTATGTCTGGGACATAGGACGTGTGCTTTGTTCCTTCTTTTATCGGGTGTGAAGATATTCTTTTCAGAACACCTGGTTATGTATCAAAGAATGATTGGTCAGCTTGACTGCTTACTTCAACCTTGTCATATAAAGATGTCTGTTCCAAGCAAAGTTAATATTATCAAGAAATTTAGTTTATTAATTGGTAAATATGTTAAAGTAAATAAGTAACCACAAATGACTTATCTGCATCACTCTACAAATTGTATAATAGAAACCAGATGTCAACATCTGGCAGGTTCACCAAAGTTTACTTATATATTATATATTAAGTCAGTAAGATTATTGAAAACATCATATATTTTCTATCAATTCCGAACAAAAAAATACCACATCAACTGATAAACATAAAAGATAAAAACGACTATCAAAAGTTAGAAATAATGTAATCACATTGCGCCATTTGTCCCCGATAAAAGGAACACATCAGTTTCAGTCTAGCCGGCAATATAACAGTATACTATCCGATTTATTGTTCGGTAAAATGAATAACCTGCTGTTACCATTTATACTCATTGTTAAAAGTTACAGAAGGACACAACAATACAGTAATTGAGTAATGGCAGTGAAACCCCCCTTCTCTTATTAACCACCATTTGAGAAACAGCCACGGACGATTCTGGCAGCCTTCTGAGTCTATCAATATTCTACAAGGTAAACGTGTTACAACTTTCTATAACGGACAAGCGTTACGTCTTTCGACAATGAATTTGTGTTACGAGATTATCCCTTTGATAAGTGTTACAGCATTCTACCAGAACTGAGTGCTACAGTATTCTACACGAGTGTTATAACAATCTATCAGGAATGAGTGTTATAACATTCTACCAGGAATGAGTGTTACAGCATTCTACCAGAACTGAGTGCTACAGCATTCTACCAGAACTGAGTGTTACAACATTCTACCAGGAATGAGTGTTACAACATTCTATCACGAATGAGTGTTACAACATTCTACCAGGAATGAGTGTTACAACATACTACCAGGAATGAGTGTTACAACATTCTATCACGAATGAGTGTTACAACATTCTAACACGAATGAGTGTTACAACATTCTACTACGTATGAGTGTTACAACATTCTACCACGAATGAGTGTTGTAATATTCTACCACGAATGAGTGTTGCAACATTCTATCACGAATGAGTGTTACAACATTCTACCAAGAATGAGTGTTACAACATTCTACCAGGAATGAGTGTTACAACATTCTTCCAGGAATGAGTGTTACAACATTTTACTACGAATGAGTGTTACAACATTCTACCAGGAATGAGTGTTATAACATTCTACCAGGAATGAGTGTTACAACATTCTACCACGAATGAGTGTTACAACATTCTATTACGAATGAGTGTTACAACTTTCTACCAGGAATGAGTGTTACAACATTCTACCAGGAATGAGTGTTTCTACATTCTACCAGGAATGAGTGTTACACCATTATATCACGAATGAGTGTTACACCATTCTATCACGAATGAGTCTTACACCATTCTATCACGAATGAGTGGTACACCATTTTATCACGAATGAGTGTTACACCATTCTATCACGAATGAGTCTTACACCATTCTATCACGAATGAGTGGTACACCATTTTATCACGAATGAGTGTTACACCATTCTATCACGAATGAGTCTTACACCATTCTATCACGAATGAGTGGTGCACCATTCTATCACGAATGAGTGTTACAACATTCTACCAGGAATGAGTGTTACACCATTCTATCACGAATGAGTGTTACACCATTCTATCACGAATGAGTGGTACACCATTCTATCACGAATGAGTGTTACAGCATTCTACCATGAATGAGTGTTGCAAGATTTTACCAGGGATGAATGTTGCAACATTCTACCAGGAATGAGTGTTTCAACATTCTACCACGAATGAGTGTTACACCATTCTATCACGAATGAGTGTTACAACATTCTACCACGAATGAGTGTTGCAACAAGCTATCTTCATATTTTCAAAACTAGATAAACAAGAAATACTAGTCCGGAATCGATTTTACATAAAATAGTCTTCATTCAATGATATATGCCACCATACTCTTATACATGAAGCCGTTTATTACTTTTGCTGGTGTCGACTTTTTGTAGCGTATGTACAGGGAATACAAGCCGCTCCTCTACCTGAATTTACACCTGAATACACCCATTGATAAAATAGGATTAATAACAAACACTTTGTATATAACACCGATAACTTGAACTTTAATCAATACCATTAATACCCCAATTACCTGAGCTCTTTTCTAAATTAATGTTCATATCCTTACCTGCCGCATGTGTCCTATAACTCATATGATGGGATTATCGGCATTTAATTTATATGTACACGTATATGAAGATTATGTCGGCTACTATTAAAAAACCCACTATGTCACCCGTTAATATACTTATTTCAATTAACTTGAAACTCTTTTGTACTTTCAGATTTGCCTACTACGGTGTTAAGAAGTGGATCACGTTCAACTCGCTTCATCCGCATAACGGGATAGTAGCGGACTCAATACATTGGTTTCAAAAAGGAGGATTAAAAATTGTAGCCAATTCTACAATATAAACCATGTCTTGGCTCAAGTTCTGGAGTAGCAAAAAATCTAAGTCGAAAGACATTAAAGATGAATACCAAAAGGAATTCCAAAAGTTGGATGGTCAGACGGAAGCAGAGAAGGAGAAGAACAAACTACGTCATTCCTTGTCAATATCTCGATCGGGAAGATTTAAGTCGAAAAGTAGACAACGATCCGGAATTTTAGATAAACCGGAATTGTTCGACGGTAGTGCACCTTCGGACGAAAGTGCGTCATCTGCGTCACAAAACCAACACCCTACCGGGCCGTCTCGGTCACCCAATAATACATGTAGAGACATGAGACAAGTATCTGGTATGCATGGGTTCCCGGCGGGAAGGACAGCTCCTCAGCAGGCGGCTGTTTAGCTAGCTCTGTGTTCTTATCATCAACTTTTATGTAACAAATCATATATGAAAAGTTTCTGAAGAACAATAACAGATCTAGGTTTTCGTATGATCATATGACAACGTGACAAGACAAATGAAACCGCAAAATATTACCGTACATCCGCACTATGATGTACTTAATTACGCCAAGATACCAAATTAATTGCGTGTCTATAATTGATGATGAAGTGCCTTAACTGTAACCGATAATGCATCGAATTGTATCTGTGGACCTGCTTGATTGAATACGAATAATTCGTAAATACAAATGATTGAGTTTGACTTGAAGAATAATTGGTGAATTCAACGAGTGACTATATGCAAACATAATTGACATGCATCCTGTTGGTTTTCCTGAGCGTCTACTACTGCTCATTGGAGGTTTTATGACTTTCAATTATTTTCTTACAGAAAACTAATTACCATGTGATAATAAACAAATACGAAGCCAGAACGTGTATTATGTCACAACGATGTGTATTTGTCTGTGACGAATTTGAATTGTTTCTGAGTAAGTGTAATATAGTGTGATTGCTGACAATAGTTGCTAGAGAGTTAGATGCTGGTGATTGAGGGTGCCTGAAAGAGTAGCGTTTATAGATACAGTCACCAATTGCAAGTGCTATATCGTACGGTTTGGTGTTACCTTGCCATTTAGCTTCACAGAAGTATGTGATAGGGGTTTTTTCCGTCTTTGTTTCAAATGTAATAAAAAGTATAAATAATATGACGTCAACAATATATATATGGTTGCCTGCTGCAGAGAGGAAAGTTGCATGGGTCAACGGAAATGTTGCACAAAACACCAAATTTTGCATAAAGAATAAACAGTTGATCCTAGCGATGTTTCAGTATGTTGGATTTAAACAGTAGGACCAAGCGATGTTTCACTATATTGGGTTGTCTACAGAAGGAGTTGACTAGTTTGTAGAATTGTCATAGCCTTTTTGTTGTTTTCGTATTTCATAGAAAACTAAATATTGGCAAATTGTAATTATTGTGCATATGATCGCATGACTAATTAAAACAATAATACAAATTCATTTCAACACATGTTTATATTTTAACCACAGAAGTGCCATTATCATGATTTGCGATTGTGCTGTCTTGAAGTAATGATGAAGCCCCGTTATATACAATGCATAAAATATTCCAGCAGAACATGTTAGTTGCATTAACAGCGAGTGCGATCCCCATGTGATTTAGAATGTTAAAGGACTGGTAATTCTCTTTGATGGATAGCTTTACATTCCAATTAACATTTAAATGCACATATTTTACATTTTATCGTTTTAAACGTAGTATGTTTAAATGCACACATTTTATGTTTCATTTCAGAAAAAAGGTTTTGTTTCAAATCGGAAACTGGCGTTATACGCGTAACATACCGGAATAATTTCATTTTCAAATTTCATTTTTCACCGTGATTGCAGTTCTGCGTTACCTAATGAAATACAATCGTCATTTTTGATAATGTTGTCTCAATGTTGAATATTTGTATGACTGAGATAAGCTGATATCTGACATGTTGGTCAGACCAAGTTGATGAATTATACCTTACGTTGATACATACGTAATTGACTGTCTCATTATTGTGTAAAGTGATAAGTACAGACTGAATATGCACTGATCTCATGTGATAGACCTTTTCCCTTTTTTCCTGTAAGCGGCGGAACTGTAATGCTGGTTGGGGAGTCCAACATCCGAATGTCAACAACATCACTATCATTCAACATGAATGACATTGTGACGTCATTGATATTGACAAGCGTATGAGGAATATTGCCAACCACTGTTTCAGTGACGCAGCTAATCTGCAAGTGTATATAAACTCGTAATCTATATGAACATTGTTGAACATGTGTTTAATAAATTTTAATAATTGGAGTGATGGTTTATAAAAAATGTTTAAGGTGTATGTTGAGTATTAAAAGAATTACAAAACTGTTTTAAGCAACATAAGATAATTTTTAGAATATGTTTCAATATCAACGGTAAAATACGTCTTTCTTCAAGCATTTAAATTGGCTTTTAAAGTGATATTTTTTTTTTCCAATCCAATCAAGCCTGTTGGAATACATCAGTAGTAACTGTGATAGATAAACTAAATATCAAGGGTACTTACCACATACACTTTCAGTATTATCCTAATCAGAACTAGGCGTTCCCATCTCTTTAGCTAAAGTTGTCAGAATGCATTTTTTTATGTTATTTGGATGGTTGCGTTGGGACAGTCAATGCTGTCCTATGTATTTATTTTGTACACTATGATGGAAAAAGAAAATTGTCCTACGTTTATCCAGAATTCCTTCATACAATGTATACTGTTATTTATTTTGTGGTATGAAGAATTTCGTTTAAAATACGGTAACATTACCTAATGAATTAGATACATTTTGTTGGAAACAAATTCAGTAGAACTAGGAATTGATAGCTAAAATATTCGAGAATAGTCCATATCCTGCCCCCGATAATAACCAGGTGAGCAATTTCATTTAAAAATAATAATCTATATATGTATCTGTTTTTGATCGTATAATTATAATATTACAAATAAATGCCTGTTTGAAGTTATGATCTCAGTCATAACGTCCTGGTAGTACAAGTTCCAATAAACGACTGTAGTCTTGTTAAATAGCGAGCAATGTTTCACACTTCACGCTTTATGGCTACCATTGACAGTTGCCTACAATTATTTCAATAATGAAAGAAGATTTGTAATCAATCCTTCTTGGTAACATTGTATAGGGATCTTTTCTAGTCAATACAAAACAATTACAGGACAGCGTTTGAAGAGCTAAACATAATGAAAGCTGTTTTTTGATTTTTGGTTTCGGTTTGTACGATTATGACTACATAATGTTATTAGGAAGGATAGTACAAAGTTAAATAATTAATTTTAGCATATCAGGTATTCTAAAGTTGAATAACAAGTCAGACAGTTTTTAGAAACATGGCATTACCTTGTTACTTTAGAGTGTTGCCTCAACCCAGGCCACAAAAAGTAGAATGTTTAGAGACGGGCCACGGAGTTGGTTTGTCATTGTTTCATTATTGATAAGATAGGTCGATATTGCGTGTATATTGACGCAAACAACCGGAACTAATTTAAAATCAGTACATGAAGGTTCTTTCAACAATACTTGTGGCAAAAGTATAAGAATCATCGTATTTGGTGTGTTGGACTGATCTTGCTAGTTCATTTTTTAGCATGTTAACTTAACATAAAGATTGGGTAACAAGATGTGATATGCATCATTGATGATCATGTCCAATTAGCAACCTTTTCATCGGAAGACATGCTTACCACTGATACCAAGTTGATTGGCTGAATGACGTCTGTGTCGAATGTATTTTAATTGTAAATCTGCTTTGTATTTATATTTAGTTTTTAGCATTCGATAAAAACTTACGAATTGCATATATCTGTAGAAATTCTTAATGTGTGAGGAAAAGTGATTTCACCAAATTTTTCATATTTGTTTTCATCGCAAAATGTTCATACTGTTCATGTTTTAATATCGTGTGAATTATGTAAATTAATAATGATGTGTTCACAAGGTATGCTGGTCTGTAATTACTGTCAAATAATTAAAAGCAAAATTAAAGTTTAACTGAAACATTTGGTTTGTTTTTACTGTTTTATAAACTACACGAAACATTTATATGAAGTAAAAACCATTACATTAACTAAATACGGTATTGATAATAGGTCTTTACAGTAGCAACATAAGCACATATGCTAGGGCACATTGACACCCTAGAAATGTGTTAGTCCTACAATGTTACTCGAGATGTTCCTGACGCGACAGCTGGACATATGACAGCGCCTCAGTTTGGATGACTGTCCGTTTTTATGGAGTGTCTCACTGAAAATATATTTAATGTATGAGGTACGAGTTTGGTTCCAGGAACAACAAGCTTGAAACAGCCAGGTGGAAGGTTTTGTCAGGTAGTAGTAGTTACGGAACAGTGGTCAGGGTATGGTGTAAGACATAAGGGATTGGTTAAGATTTGTTAAGATTTGTTCCATGAATGTGACGTCAAAACTTGACTTAAAAAGACTACAATACTGCCATGTTTATGCTACTTACATAATAAGCTATTTATCGTTTTCTGAAATCAACAAACGATTATCTAAATCCGGAAAAACACTTAAGTCTTACAATAGTAGAAAACTTACAATACACTTAGCATAGTTAGCTTGCTATGGTTAATGTGATGATGTGTTTCACTTATTGTCTTGTAAAACGCGAAAATACTCGCCTTATTAACTCACTTATTTGATTAACATTCCTAGAGAAATTATGAAGTATGTGAATCCAGCAGGCGACATTTTATCAAGTTAACAAAATTAAGCTGAAGTTAACAAACCCAATCCATTTTTGTACTGTTTAAAGGATTTCAAAGGAATTTCTCAGAATTTCTATTAGACGAAAATATAACCTAATACAAACTTTTGGCTATTAAAGCTTCTTTCTTCATCCGTGTCTGACTCAGTGACTTAAGGTAATACCCTGTTAAAAACAGAAGACACCACACGAAGGACGACGAAGAAAAACAGGATGACTGAAGGTATATCGATGCTTGATTAACATTGATTGAGGGTTACCTTGACGGAGTAAACAACATCCTTCTTCTATAGACTTTAGTAAACAACAAGGAAATCAGAACTGCCGACAGCAACACTCCGATATAGAAATTGTTCAAACCGTCTCTGAGAGACAGTGTAATGACAATACAATTTGTTCTTGTAGATTCTCAAGAAAATCATTGTACATCAATAAAATAATCCAAAATTGTCAGGATATAATGGTACATTCACGCTATAAAATATTTTTGAAATTTGTGTTTTCTATTCAGAATGATGAAAAAATAGTCAGGATATACATTTTTTTTTGTAGGTTTAACATAGGAAACAGTTTTAAAGGATTTCAAACCAGTAAAATGTTTGTGATACCGTGTTGATGATCGTTTGTAATGTCACAGAGAACCAAGGCCGATATTTGACGACATGGTAGATTGTATCAATGGTCTTAGAAACGTTAAAGGTTTGTGATACTATTTAAACACTTGTAAACCAATAAAACAGATTAATACTGTATTTCGACGTCTCGTTGTAGTCAATCAGACAAATTCCGTACCATGCACTGTTAAGAATTTAAATGACAATATAAGTATAAGAGCGTGGCGGATTTCCCGTGTACTGTCCAAGGTGTCGCTTCACATACATAGATGTCTTCTATTGGTCTTTTGAATATGTTTGTGATGAGAACATTGCTTGAATACTTTAAAAGTTAACCGGAACAATCAGATCAAAGTTGTATATAAGGACATAAACAATAACGACATCACAGGTAAAAAATGGGACACTCAAAACAATAAATGTTTGAAGACTGCTAGTGTACCACAGTGTTTAGGGATCTTCACATTGATTGTATAATAGGCGGATAGGGTTAAAGAGTACACGCAAAACGATGTCAATGTATTAGTACAAAATGGAAGCCAGGAACACAATACCGATTGTGGTCTTTTTCTGATCACTTAAGTCATTCAGGAGAAAACAATGAGTTATTTCTGTTGTTTAAAACTCTATTGTGAAATTGTTGCCATGCGTTGGTTTGATATGATATGTTCTACAGCGTGTGATAGGAATTTACTGTGACACTTCACTGGTTATAGACAGTGAACATATACAAAATTCACAGATTGTATCAGCACTATAAGAGGAAAACAGGGAAACCACAGATATGTCGCTCAAGTCCTTATTACTTCTCTGTGCTTGTTGTTCCAACGTTTGCATCGATGTGTCACATTGGTGATTTTTCTCCTTGATAACAAAAAAATAAAATAAAAAATTGATTGAAATACAAAGTGAGGATGCGTCTATTTAAGATTTTAGCACAAAGTGAACATTTACTGAACCATATGGATATTTCGTCTATTGCGACTCATTTAGTGGTCTAAAGTCCCGAAGAATCTAAAGCGATGGCTTGGGTGTTCCAAGACATACACGTGTATAGAAATACATGAACAGTGTAAAGGAAAGCGTGCCAATAAAACATTACAAATATACAACTTTTAGCTGGAACAGATCATTTATATTAATATTTCATGTAATCTGTGCCATTATATATTCAAGCCTCAAAATCGCGGGTTAAACCAATGTTCTTAAAGTGCACAAGCGGGTCAACCACCCTGTTACATAATGTAGTCACTTGAAAGTGAAATAAGGAAACATTTATTTATAATGTTAAACCAAGCGTTCTGTGCCGGGTCATGCGGTGTGTGATTTATGTCCGTAGCCACGAGTTTAAGTTGTGAAACCATATTTGAAAGTTTATATCATTTCCTTTCTTTAACAGCATCTCCTTCCTAAGTTTCTGCCAGACCATCATCTGTTCTGGAAATATTTTACCGGTGATCACTTCTCGTCATAGTTGGATTTCGAAACCGGAAACCGACAGCTTTTTTATACAGTGTTACTCGAAACGGAAGTTTGTATATTGTGTTAAGTAAACGAGTTTGCTACTTATGATAAAACATCAGCGTTATTTGTTTATCGTTTCAATCAATCTTTATAGGGTGGACATATATAAGATATCCGACACTAGATGAATACACCTATATTACACAAAGCATCACAATAAGTCATATCCCTACCGGGGTAATCTACATCATGTGATAACAATTACATCTTATTCTTTAACGAGTTTCTAATTTAAAATAACCGGATTGGATACAAAATAGAAATATGATGAATACAAATATTAAATTTAAGCCCGTTCATAAATTTAAGAACCTTATCTGTACCGTTTTTGGACACGTATACATTTTCAGTAGCATTGTACGGTATTGTGTCACAGCTAGCCGCACTTGATGTAGCGGTACATGTATTAAGTGCTTAAACAGACGTCACAGAGTGTTTACATTCAAACAAAACACAATCGAGTAAGTACAAAATCCCCGGGTCGGATCACCGTAACTCGAGATTAAAATCTCCTTCAGATTAGGTTTATTACCGTAAAAAGGACCCCCACTTTGTCCAGGTATATTTTGGATGGGTATGAGTACACTCTGTCAAATTAACATATCTCGAGAAGTCATACTGTTTTTCTGATTGATAAATTTGCAATTTTTTTAATTGATTTTAAGTTTAATCATGGTGTAAGAAAGCCTTTTGTTAAATTGAGCTGTAGCGTGTCGAAGAAGATACGACATATTTTATATTTTATAAAGATGTTACGAGATGTATTAACATGACATATTTTCATGAAGAAACATGTTGCGGAAATATTGTAATTATACAAAGACCAGTATTGGGGGATTCTACTCTCCGCCATGTGATTGTGCAAGACTAATACATCCTGTACACATCACAATAGTATGAGATTTAGTGTAAGGGAATCCTCGAACTCCTTAACGGTGTAATAAGGTAGGCAATGGAAAGGACAAACAGTGCTAGAAACCCTTTATGATTGTGGAGTCGGCATTTGTAGCCTGTTAAAGAGTATGGTTTTTGGCATTATCAAAAGCGCATGTTCCTTGCTATTGACATTTTCCACAAACCATATGTCTATAACATTGAATGTTGAAACATTTTCTTTTTTGTTTGTACCAAAGATGAACGGAAGAGGTGATTGCGACTTTAATATTTGTATAAAGTGCTATATTTTTTCAGAATATTTTCAAAGTTTTGCATTAAAAAAATACGGCAATTAAGTTGCAACGACACCTTCCAACTTTAATAGGTCTATATTTTGGGGTCAGACTCTGAACCTTTATTTCTATACAGTGAGGTACATGTAATTTAGCCAGTGACCCAGTAAGTTTACCACTGTTAAAAATAACCCTGACGTACAAATAGGAACATGTAATTTTAGAAGCAGAATGGTTTATATATTCATTAACTATATAATCATCGGAGCATACTATATTAACTTTAAAGAGGTTTATGATTATTATATCTTACTCGTGGCTTATAACAGCGTTTATTAAACCAATGTAAACATCCGTATTGATGACAGTTTGCGTATCCACATCACTCAGTACTATCGGTATTTTATTCTGAGTATGTACACAGTTAATTGCGACATATACAATGTATCACTATGCTTTGTTTTTACACGTATTCAAAATTTCTAATATTCCTACGGATTATTGTTTTTTATCTTAATTCCTAAAATGTAGGAATACACACATTTAAGTATACCTTTTTCGTGAATACTCTCAGATTTATAACGGTCAAAAGTAGTTATCTTTAGGACGTTGATAGCAATATTCTTGTTACTTTCTCTGTTTAACCAGGGTCTTTATTACTGCGAGTATTAACATTGCATGTACGTGTACCTGGGTAAACAGTGTAGCATTGAGTAATAGGTATTGGTATCACTTAACTATGTAATAGGTAGCGGTATTACTTAACTAAGTAATAGGTAGCGGTATTACTTAACTAAGTAATAGGTAGCGGTATTACTTAACTAAGTAATAGGTAGCGGTATTACTTAACTAAATCATTAACGTCCTTAATATTTACTATTAATGTTAGGCCACTGATCAACATCACGATAATCTCCTGCATTTCTTAACCATCTTCCAACCGTTGTGTATATATATGTGTTTTATTCGGACTACTTACTATTTGTACAAACTGTAAAATGTTTAATACTTAAGTGAATCATGAATGAAAGGGGTAGGAGCGCATCTTAGTTGTAGAGTTTTTTTCACACGTATGCTTACCAATATTTTTGTGGTTGCCAAATGTGCCATTACGTATGGATATGCCATGTCTAATTGTTTTTGTTATTTATCTTGATTATTTCTACTCTACGATAAGTAACACCTTTCAAATTATTGGTATTTTTATTTCAGAAGTATATTAAAAGTGCATGAAAAAACCCCACACTAACGTAAATATTGTTTGTATCATAGTAAGGGCGATAACTGTAACAAGCTTACAGGTACATGAATAAATAATAGTGATTTTTTAAGACTAACCTGTTTTTGACATGAACGGGCTAACTACAGGTTATAACTGGCAATGGTTCCATTTTAATATTTTATAGTCAGTTGATAAGTCTAAAAATTGCACCATCTAGAAAATTGATATTGCTATGTACCTGTATATTATCATTGAATAAAAGGTATATGTATTTTGTTTGCTTAATTCACTGCGCAAATGACCCTACTTAGGCTGAATTCGCCCATATATCGGAGTTAGCTATGACTTACTGTGAGGGTTTTACGTCCTCATGTAAACGGTGCTAATGAAGAGAGAAACGTCAAAAAAGTGAATACAAGATACATTAAGGAACAACATATATAATGGCATTTCTAATTATATTCCTCTTCATTTTAGGATGTGGAGACATATCTACAACATCCAGACAAATTTACAAAATTCTGAATTTTCTATTCAAAGAAAGATAACTCTAATTGTGTGTTTAAACATAGGGAGAGGATTTACAAAGGATCACAGCCTGTTTCTAAATCCTTATGACATTAAACAATCCGTTGTCAATAAAGGACCAGGTGCATTAAGGGCCTTTTGTGACCCCAACCTCGATTTCCTTAATTTTATACCAGGATTACATAAACATGGGACATTAATCAAAAATGCAGTTTCAAAGAATTCCGACATTGCGTTGCCCAGCAACATACCTGGCAACCCACCTGTCATATTCAGCATATGCCTATTTTAGTGATCGATATGTACCATAACATGTTAAAAATAGTTTCCAAAGTTGTAACATAATAATTGTTTAATTTGAATCTTGCAGCATGCTTGAATACCACCAAGCAACTTATATATTATATTCCTTAACAACCCATGTTTCGCCTAAGCAACTAACTATTCAACAGTACCTAAATTATATTGCAATATATACAGCAGTGTTGGATAGTTACATTAAAATAGTAAGCAAGATATAATAACTTGAAAATTGGGATTCTTTTAAATAAAATGTTGAAAATATATCATGTTGCTTTCATATTTGCTCATGACCATTCCACAATCTGAACAGGAGCAGCGTACTTGTCCAACAGGCCTGATCCTAACATTGGGGTCATTTCCTCAATTCCTATTTTTTGTCTTTCCTTCCAATTTGTTTTTCATTTCTGATATATTGTGGGCTGACACTTTGGTATTTTATTTGTATTTTTACTTGAGGAGGAAGAACAACAAAGATTCAGCATTAATTTAAAAATAATGTAATCAACAATTGTCCTGACGATCAAGGTAAATCGTGAAGGATATAAAACAAAAAGACTGATGTTAATTTAAATGAACCTTGTGCGAGGATACAATATCCAAATAATTTGATAAATGGCCTATAAATCATTAACAGATAACAGAAAAATTAAATTTGGAGTAATTCAAATGCAAATATGTCAATATATAACTTTGCATGAATATTGAAGAACCAACCTGTTCCATTATTTAAATGTATGTAAATGCATATAATCATGCATTATACCTATATTAAGAAATTTGAGCAGAAGAAAAGTTATTAAATACATGTACATTAAGTTACACTTAATATTGCAGACCTCCTTTTGGTACTAATGTCACAATAATAGTTATGGTATAATCAGTGCTCGAGATATAGCATTATGTATATCCATATATTAAAAGAATGCCCATGTATAATGATATTATGAGAATCATTTAATTACAACTTAACAATTTACATTTGGAGCAGATGGTTTGAATTGTATTCCGTCTTTGCATATTGCAGAGTTATCTTCTCTTTGGAGCAGGGATTCATTTTTACGTCATTGGTTTGTGTAAGAAAATTACGTCGTTTTCTCAAAAACTGATGACGTTACTCTCACAAACAAGTGACGTAACAATCAATACCTGCTCCCAAGAGAAGATAACTCTGCAATACGCAAAGACGGAATTGCACAGACTGTACAATTCCAGAAACTCTAATCCATTTTTGAGTCTCTACACTAATAAGTCTGACTCATTTCAATTGATTTAAATGTGTCTCAAAAGATAGTGACTTGCAATTGCAAATATTAATAGATTAAGATATAGAAGTGTTGGTATTTTTTTGTCTATAAATATTCTGATTTTCATCTCTGAGTGTGATCATGACTGAGTAGAACTATCTTATTTTGCAGTGTACATACAATAGCTTATAATAAAACTATATCTGGAACACATAATATATTTTGAATAAGCACCTGTTGGTTCTATCACAATATTAACTAAAATGTAGCACAACTTGTACCTATATTCCGCTCTAAAATCATTCACCATAGAAATATAATCGCCTGTCAATCAAACTGTACAAGACACATTGGCCAGTTGTGTATATACATATGTGGTTTATTTAACAGCAACAGCACGTGGCTACCACACAACGAAAGCACATGTTCAACCTAACATTTTCTATGAAAGTAACAGGTGATCCCTTATCTTGTCCAACATGTTCCATGGTTAATTATGTCCCAGTACCTTATCTGTACTCATATCACTCAGTATACCTCCATTCAAAATGAAACATCAAATTTCAACCTATGACTTGAAATGAATCTCTTAAGTAATAATTTTACCGGTCATCATTTTTAATGGCCGTTTGATATGACTGGCTGCCATTCAAGGTGGCGGCCCTATTTTGAAACGGACTAAAGGCCTCCGCTTCACTCGGATCATATAACGTCACGGTTGTTTTCGTCGTCTGCTGCCTTGACCCTTTTCGGTTTTGTATACAGAGAGAGATTTTCTTCATTTTCCAGCGACGAACTTCAACAATTGCACGAAAACAGAGACAGCTCGAATACAAAGCAGTGCATTAAAGCTGTGAAACGTGTATTTATGCAGTATTGTTCATCTATGATCAGCACAAGTTTCAGGAATGTGTTTCTTTTTTAGGCGATGAAAAGTGTCCTGTTTCCTCACTGGAAAAACATTTACAAAGGCTTAACCCAAATATTGAGGCATTTTTGCAGCAGCCTAGGCGGCATGTTAGCAGTTATGTTGGAATAGGGTATGACAATTCTCCTGTTGGCCACAACACATTGGGAAGTTTTACGAGGAACATATCTGTGAAAGCAGGACTCTCTCGTGCATAACTAGTCTGGATCAAAGTGGGGTAGAAGCCAGACACATAATGAGTGTAAGTGGACATAAGTCTGAGTCGTCAATTAATAGTTATTCTAGAAATGTTGAATAAAATAACATGAAATGTGCAATGTTTTACAGTCAGTATTTAAACCCAAGACCCAGTCTGTTACTACACAACCACCTGCTACTGTATCAAACTTACCCAACAATTCTGTTATAGATGCACATGCTAATCAACATATTATAGTAGAACAGGTGGGCCATGAAAGTTTGCGATTGTGTGGCTAAACAAGACAGAGATGGCAGACGTTACTATCTCAACATAGCAAGAAAAATCATCGTGGTAGCGACGTCTCTGTCGATGAGTCTTCATCTGCAAGAACTTATGAAATGTCAGGTATGTTTAATGTACCAGGAATATACTACCATTGCTGATTTTTTCAGGAACATTGTTTTGCAACAATACATTTATCTAATCCCTGGATGTAATCTATACAGATAAGATACTATTTTGAGTGTTTACTAGAAACATGTAACATAAAATCCCCGTGAGCTGACAATCTCGATTATCTGACCTGACCGAGGCCGAGGCCTTGGTCAGGTCAGATCACATCGATTGCCATGTCTCGTGTCCTCATTTCAAGATGTTGATCAGCACCCTCTATCCATAGTTGGGGTAAGCAGTATTGTATCTATTGTTTTAGCAAATGTATTATGGTTTTATATGTATCCTAGTCAGAATCTTTGTCTTGACATTATTCTGTTTTCTGTATATTGAAAAGGTACAAATGTAAATCTGAATCATATCCATTATCTAATATAGATAAACATTGTTATTATTAGTGTCAACAAGAGGATAATCTCTCCTTTTACATGCTATATTATGTGAACAATAGGAAAAGTTAAATGGTAATCTTTCTTTCTTCGTCATCATGATTAATAGATGAACGTTAGGGGTTGTTGTGAGATGAACGATATGGGTTGGTGTGTGATGAACGGTAGGGGTTAGTATGTGATGAATGGTAGGGGTTGGTGTGTGATGAACGGTAGCGGTTGGTGTGTGATGAATGGTAGGGGTTAGTGTGTGATGAACGGTAGGGGTTAGTGTGTGATGAACGGTAGGGGTTGGTGTGTAATGAACGGTAGGGGTTGGTGTGTGATGAACGGTAGGGGTTAGTGTGTGATGAACGGTAGGGGTTAGTGTGTGATGAACGGTAGGGGTTAGTGTGTGATGAACGGTAGGGGTTGGTGTGTGATGAACGGTAGGGGTTAGTGTGTGATGAACGGTAGGGGTTAGTGTGTGATGAACGGTAGGGGTTAGTGTGTGATGAACGGTAGGGGTTGGTGTGTGATGAACGGTAGGGGTTAGTGTGTGATGAACGGTAGGGGTTAGTGTGTGATGAACGGTAGGGGTTAGTGTGTGATGAACGGTAGGGGTTGGTGTGTGATGAACGGTAGGGGTTAGTATGTGATGAACGGTAGGGTTTAGTGTGTGATGAACGGTAGGGGTTAGTGTGTGATGTAGGAGAGGTGTTAGTTTTGTGATAAAGGGTAGGGGTTGGCTATGTGGTAAACTGATAAAGAAATTCAAGGATGGATTGGATCATTTTCATACTTTCTCAAAAAATCCTTTTCCTTTTGAAACCCGAACCATAAATAATGCTATTTAGTGAAGAGCACGGGTTGACTGCGTGATGAATGATTGAATTTGGCTGTTTGATGAAACGTAAAATAAAACTTGATCAAAAATTAATTTGAATTCAACTCAATTGTTTAGGAGTATTAAAAGTGTACGGCGTAATACATAACATTCGAGATAATTGACGTCTTGTTAACTCCTGATGTATTTGAAGCAGATACAAATAGAGGTAGATTATAGTGTGGCAATCCGGAGACAAGTGGAACAAAGAAAGTATTATTGTATTTTCAGGCGTTACTACAAACCGCTGTGATGGCAAAACTGACAAGCGGTAAGTTAAATAATATTTACAACTGTGGTTGGCTAGGATTAAATTATCTTTACTTGCTATTTCATTTTTTCAAGTCATATGTGGATAATGTAATCCCAAAGATAATGTATAATTTAAATATCAGGGATGATGCATATCGATTTGGAAATTGTATGAAAAGCCTAAATTTAATACGGATTATATTTGGGACAAACTTAATACATGAAATATAACAGACTCGTATTTAAGAGAATCAACAACTTAGTCTAGTATATGCAGTATGTATGTAACATTTCTTCTTTACATAGTGTGTTCGTTCAAACCGGAGGGTTTCCGGGTGACGAAGGATATGAAGAAGAACTTCAATGACCAGGGATATATCCTAGTCAAGCAAGTGTTCAGTAATATCATTTGGATTAGCTTAGTCTGTCAGGAAATCAATAGTTATCGGCAATATAACCATGTTTTCAATACTTTCAAGTTAAACGATATACAACTTAAAATATATACAAACATTTTACGTATATGATATTGATATGAAGACAAATTTGACATGACTTTTCTCATGCCAGGTATTATAATAGTGACCGACACGTAACACCTCTTACATCAAAAATAAGGTGTCACATGCTTCGCGATAATTCTATGTTATTACACTTAATCTCAATTCGTTAGCCCTTACAGCATTATAATTTTATATCTCAGTAACTTTAGATGAATTTATAGTGTTGCATAAGTAAAACAGTCAAATAGAAAATACATTAGAAACAAATATACATGTAAAAGAAAAAATACCATTTTTTTTTAACTTACAGAGGGTTGTTCGACACGGAGGAAATGAAAAACCTAAGGACGGTGTTTGAAAACACAGACGTCATCAAAGATCACGGGTATACAGTAAGTTGTCTAGGTGCTGTGTCGTGGGAGAAACACATCTGTAGGAAAGACAAAAATACGAACGTTAATTCCTAATTATGTTTATTGATTGGTGATAAATTTCGACAAAATTTGATCCAGAAAGAGATTCTCAAAATAATAAAATGTACAAATCCCACACTGTGTATGACTTCTACTTTCAGGTCGCTGATGGACAGGGAAAGAACGTGAGAATGCTGTTGTGGAACCATCCCGGAAATGACGTATCTGGACAGATATCACGTTGTGAGAAGGTCGTCAATACTTGTGAAGACGTAAGATCAAAACCAATCGCTTGATCACGTGGTACAGTGCACATATACGAGTCAATTATATCAGCTTATACAGATAAAGCTAGGATCCCAGATTACTTATCGCGATTGATGTACATTAGTTGATCCCATCATTCCCAGTTATATTCTTGTTAAGACATTAAATTGGACAGAAATTGAATATATAAAAGAATCATTTGGTTACCTGTCTCTTCCTTTATTTTTTTATTTTTTAAAGCAGAATATGAGGAAAATCGAATACACCTTACACTTATTTCAGCCTAAAACATTTTAAAATTTGAAGCTCGGTAATTCACGTTGTTTCATTGTTCTACATTTCTTCTGTTTATCTACATCTAGAAATATAGCAGATCGTGCGGTAAACACATTTAACCATGTCTGATATAGTGTGTACTCTTTCCCAAGATTTTTGTTTATGAATAGTTTAATACTAGAGGGAATATATACTAGTATGTGTAACAAAATATTACTTGATCTCACACACTGTGTCTGATATGTTGTACAGCTTCTTGGAGGTGAAGTTTACCACTACCATTCAAAACTGATTTACAAGGATCCCTTCACTGGAGGATCATTCCACTGGCATCAGGACTACGGGTAAGTGATATTCAAAGACTGTTTCACCAGGGCATTGTCCTTCCATTGGTATCAGGACTACGGGTAAGTGATATACAAAGACTGCTCCACCAGGGGATTGTCCTTCCACTGGTATCAGGACTACGGGTAAGTGATATTCAAAGACTGTTTCACCAGGGCATTGTCCTTCCATTGGTATCAGGACTACGGGTAAGTGATATACAAAGACTGCTCCACCAGGGGATTGTCCTTCCACTGGTATCAGGACTACGGGTAAGTGATATTCAAAGACTGTTTCACCAGGGCATTGTCCTTCCATTGGTATCAGGACTACGGGTAAGTGATATACAAAGACTGCTCCACCAGGGGATTGTCCTTCCACTGGTATCAGGACTACGGGTAAGTGATATTCAAAGACTGTTTCACCAGGGCATTGTCCTTCCATTGGTATCAGGACTACGGGTAAGTAATATACAAAGACTGCTCCACCAGGGGATTGTCCTTCCACTGGTATCAGGACTACGGGTAAGTGATATTCAAAGACTGTTTCACCAGGGCATTGTCCTTCCATTGGTATCAGGACTACGGGTAAGTGATATACAAAGACTGCTCCACCAGGGGATTGTCCTTCCACTGGTATCAGGACTACGGGTAAGTGATATTCAAAGACTGTTTCACCAGGGCATTGTCCTTCCATTGGTATCAGGACTACGGGTAAGTGATATACAAAGACTGCTCCACCAGGGGATTGTCCTTCCACTGGTATCAGGACTACGGGTAAGTGATATTCAAAGACTGTTTCACCAGGGCATTGTCCTTCCATTGGTATCAGGACTACGGGTAAGTGATATACAAAGACTGCTCCACCAGGGGATTGTCCTTCCACTGGTATCAGGACTACGGGTAAGTGATATTCAAAGACTGTTTCACCAGGGCATTGTCCTTCCATTGGTATCAGGACTACGGGTAAGTGATATACAAAGACTGCTCCACCAGGGGATTGTCCTTCCACTGGTATCAGGACTACGGGTAAGTGATATTCAAAGACTGTTTCACCAGGGCATTGTCCTTCCATTGGTATCAGGACTACGGGTAAGTGATATACAAAGACTGCTCCACCAGGGGATTGTCCTTCCACTGGTATCAGGACTACGGGTAAGTGATATTCAAAGACTGTTTCACCAGGGCATTGTCCTTCCATTGGTATCAGGACTACGGGTAAGTGATATACAAAGACTGCTCCACCAGGGGATTGTCCTTCCACTGGTATCAGGACTACGGATAAGTGATATACAAAGACTGCTCCACCAGGGGATTGTCCTTCCACTGGGTTAGGGTTACGCTTGGTTAGGGTTACACTAGCCCTAACCCTAACCATTCCGCGGGGAGTCCTTCGTGTTACTGTCACTATTTTAAACATATTTTACATTCCTTTACATGTTGTGTTTTTCTTTGACACCTGCTTTATGTGTAAACAACGAACAGGATGTACACAGATCCCTTCATAGGGAGGGGAATCATTCTGCTGACAACATGACTATTGAGTTCTTCCTTTGATACTAAGATTAAGGTTATTGCTGTACAAGTACTAAATCATTGAATACTGATCATTTTAATAGCCATTCTTACAGAACCATGTCACACCATGACTGTAGGACTGTTTAAAAGCCATTTGGCAGAATATGTCCCTTTCATTTCCACCATAACAACTGAAGATTTTATTACGCTAATAATTTATGTTAGTTCACTGTTGAAAATATAACAACTGTAAATATCAACGTTCTGTATGTCTCTAACAACTAATAATTTGCTGTTTTCCGCTTGATACTTCCTAGGTACTGGTATCACAACAGTTGTCTGTTTCCCGACATGTTGACAGTGTTCATAGCCATCGACAGGTGCGCCCAATCAAATGGATGTCTGCAGGTAAGCCGTTATATAACGGGATAACTTTTGCAACGTACAGTATCAAAAATGACCACGTAATTGGTGTACCTTTATACAGATGTAACAGCTCCACATGTCTTTTGAAACACTCTATACATGACCTTCGGTCGTTGACAGATCCTGCCCGGTTCTCACAGATGTGGTCGCATTGTCCATGACGCCGTCCACGGTCAGACCGTCGCCAACACTGAGAGGGTGTGTGCAATAGAGACTGTCTATCCCAAGGCTTACGTAGAGATGGACCCAGGTTAATGTTAACACATCAAGAATTGTCGCTAAAGCAATATAATCTTTCTTCATCTTTATTTTATTTCGGTTCATCAATTTCAGAATTATGAGAAATGAAAGTTATTAAATCACGTTTTTATTTGACGCTCTATTTATCCGTATTATTATATACATAGCAAACGGTTTATACCAGTAACTCTGAACTTTATATTTACTTCCATTAATAAACGAAATTTCAAACATTGCTAATATTGAAACGTCGCATAATTAGTACTGATAGGGAAACATATATGCATGAAGTGTAACTACAAGATGTATGTTGCAGGTGATGCATTGTTCTTCCACTGTAACTTGCTGCACACGAGTTCTGGCAATGACAGTGCTGACAGACGATGGGCGTACCTGATAGCCTACAACACTAAGGCGAACAACCCCTTAGTTCCACATCACCACGCACAGTACACACCCCTACACAAGGTAAACAACAAACAAAGTATTTTTTTCGGTAAATCAGGATAAATTATGTACAAATAACAGTAATATCTACCTAGTATATCCCTCTAATAAGGAACATTACATTCCCCCATGGTATATCCTCTAGTGTTAAGCAAAGGATAGCTCACAGAGCACCACAACAAATATACGTGACTGCACAAGGTACAGTACAGTCCACCATATATCTACAAATGTATCAATACTGATGTTCGAGGTACAGTATTTCCAGACCATTAAATTACTATACACAAAAATTAAAACCACTCGAAAGAAAAATAAACCCTTAACTAGGTCTCAAAACCAGGGCAAACTATGAACAAAGGAAATATTTCCACGGAGATTATCGTTTTTTAAATGTACGAAGCAAAAGGCAATGTGTCTCCAAGAACAATAAGCGTCTTCAGTGTCATTGATGACATCATATTTACATCTGGATCAAGTTCAGTTAATGACACGGGTTCAAAGTAAGAACCAGGGTATTGATATCAAAACCACAATTCACACTTATGGACATAGACAAACGATATTCATATTACAAAAGGAAATAGAATGTTTTCAAATGCAATCATGATTGCGTCGACTTGCCCTTTTAATCCTCATATATCCAAACACTGTGTTATAAGTTAGTCTGTCAGCATAAGACATTCGTCACAGAAGTCATGATATTAGAAGCAACGCCATGAATGTAGAATCAAGTGCGACCTATGAACTTCCTATAGGGATGTTACTATCAATAAAGGGAACGTTCGCGATAGGGAAATCGTTCATGTTGATCTTGAATGTGTAGTGTACCACACTCAGTATATACTTATACACAAGGTAATAATCATCCCACCTACTTTATATCGGAATATATGATACAATACACCACAACCGAGCTCACAGATACCGTTCATGCTAGTACACAACTACAAAGGTGCATGTATACGGAGCATTCCTGCCCAGTATATACCAATATACAAACTTCTGTACACCACTCTACACAATAGAATAAAATACACCACTAAACAAGGTAAAGAAAACCCCACTAAGTACACACCCCAGCACAACATTTAACCCATAATGATTGTAAAAATATTAAACGTTTCCCTATAGATTATATCAGATGTAAGATATGCCTCATAAATCTCATTATAACAGCTATATCACGTTCTTCATTTATTTAATTATAACACAAGATGTGTTTGATTAGCGTCAATATATCTTAACACATTTGAAATGTATTCATTGAAATCAGTATATTGCATTTAAAGTGCAACCTGATGTATTTCCATTTTGTATCAGTATTGTAATACGTGTAAGATGTGTTCATTAAAATCAGTATAATTTCCATTCTGAATCAAAATAAATCTTAACGTACTTGTTTTATATGCTTTATTATCACTAGTATATTGTTCCTCGTATGTAAGATTATTTTCCGTATGCTACATGTTTATCGCCATAAGTTTGTATCCACAGGTGCCGGACAGTGCTGTAAGGGAATGCACGAATTACAATGATTTCACTGGTAAGGGTTTCTTGGACCCAACTAGCCCAGACAGAAACGAACTTCTTCAAAAACAAACCAAATGTGAAAAATAGACGTTGCATTATGATATCAGGTTATGTAGGCCCTATCGTTATTTCAGCTGATAGTTTTATCACATTCTGTTAAAGTTTGATATAATTATTATACTATCTCAGCCCTACCAGATAACAGCACGCCTGTTCATGTTACATGACGCTGACTATGACCCTGGTGAGCTTGACGTTGACTATGACCCTGGTGAGCTTGACGTTGACTATGACCCTGGTGAGCATGACGCTGACTATGACCCTGGTGAGCATGACGTTGACTATGACTCTGGTGAGCTCCCATAATACTAAGATATATTTCCATCACAAATATTACACAGTATTTTATGTAATGGACTAGTATAATTCATGTAATATTTTGTTCACACAACAGATGATTAAATTAGCTTTGAATCTATTAAACGCCTTATATTATTGTTTAGTAAAGTAATAAAAAACCACATATAGTACTGCATCATCAGATAGTCTAGTTGATCCCTGATCCCGTGGTTTCCCAAACAACCCAACTTCGTGGGTACATGAATTCATGGAATACGATTTTGTCAAAGTTGTAATTACTTTGTGGACCTATGAATTCGTTGATGAAAATTACCAACGAAATCAACGAAATTGTAAAACGCCACGAAAATAAGTTATTTTACAGTATTTGTTAATGTCAAAATGATTTACACTACCTGCATTATAACCTTTCTTCTTACAATACGATTTTTGTGTCTCCATGGTAACGAATCATTGGTAACCTACATACGGCCATATTGTCGTGACATTGATTTTGACGACCATTCAGTATTGTCTATCAATTTGACTTGCCTCTGCCACGGATTGTATGTATCTCGAGACATTATGTGTCATTGTCGTCGATGAACTGTGTGATAACACGGGGACAGTGTCGGCAGACTCACTCCATTGGTCATCTCCATATCTCGTCAGCATCTTGTCAGTATTCATGTATTGATGTCTGTCAGCCATACTCACCGAGACATAAAATCAAATATAATGAAAATAAAAGACATATGGAGTGAAGCAAGAAATATTTTATAAATTCTCAAGAATTATTTGTTAAGTTACGATTCAAAGGTAACTGGATTTCAGAATTCTCCATAGTCAAGAAGGCGTTTTCTTCATGTACCAATTGGTTACAAGAACTAAAATCAATTAACCATGAGATTCCAGAAATTGAACCCATAGTTGTAACTGATAACTACACATTAAAACAAATGAAAAAGGTGAAGCTATAAATCCGAATAGATTAAAGAATGAAATATTGAAAGAACTAATTTCGAATAAGAACTATTATCCCAAATCACAAAATAGCTGGGATGCTGTATATCAAAATAATGACATAGACTGGGTTAAAATTTAGACTTCTTTAAGATCTTCTATAGCAAACAGGAAATGTAAAGACTTCCAATAGAAATGCTTACATAATATTATTTCCAAATTGTTTAAAATGAGACTGTCAAATATTTTTTGTACACTTTGTCAGTAAGTTCAAGAAAATCGATTTCATTTATTCTATAAATGTAATAAAAAACAGAAATTTGGAAGACAGTTAACTCATTAATAAACAAAGCCTTACAGGAAATATCAAATTCAAATAAAATATACCAAATAACTGAGAAAGTTGTAATGTTAGGAAGCTATAATTTAAATCAAGAATATAATGCAATAATCAATCTGTTTGTCTTTATTACAAAGTGGCACATATGGAAAGAAAAAAATAGATAAAATTTGATGACGAATATGTAGTTGCTGACTTCACACATCATTTTTTGAAGTGATTAAAATAAGAACTAAGGTTTACAATCAATGCAATTGACAGCGTTAAAAGATAACAACAATTGGGGAATAAGTTACAGTCAATTTTTGCAAATTGAAATAAAAATCAATGTAAGAGATATTGAGTAGAAAGAAAGAGAATGAATAAGAGAAAAAATGGAGGAAGATGAACGTACAAAATAGAGAGAGTCAGAGAATGACTTCATGTACTATGTACAGGGGTTAGGCCAGGCCTCATCCTGGTATTCCCTATTGTATTCGGGATAATAAACCATAAAATAGAAAAAAAGGCCATACTCACCGAGACATAAACGGCATGGTCCCGATTTGCAGGCGAGTCAGGTATGGATGAAGTACACAGGATAGGAATGTAAGGCTAAAATTGTAAAAGCTATACATTTAATCACGTTTAAATAAAATATATAAGTCTCAGTGACAAAAATATACTAAAAAAAATACCTTTATGATAAAATGAAAAAATGTACGCAGTAGAACGATTGAAATATGTGAAAAACATTTCAGCACAAAGAGTAGAATCGAAGACTATTAGGTTTATAAGGGATAAGACATTGAAAGTAGTGAAAAGATCACCAATCTCTCGATAAAAATATTGCAACTAGGAATGCTGTAGAGCGACATCACAATGAGAATACGTCAGAGGGCAGTGACGTCACAATTGACAATGCCCATTGATTGTTATTTTTCACACTAAACCCCGCTCTCTGATTGGTCGATTTAGTGTGAAAATAGAGGGTATTTAATGATGTATTCAGTAATAACGAATATATTTCACGGATGTGGCTAATATTTTGATATTAGCCACACGAGTGAAATATAGTTGTTATTACTAATAACACCATTAATTTTTCTATTTATCACATTTTTAAAGCCAAGAATATGAAAAATGTAATGCATTTAAAGGGCGGGAATCAGAAGCGTAATAATTAGCGCCATATTCTAATGACGCCGCGCTTGACAGCAAGGCTGCGCGCCATTTTGAATGGGATACTCAACGCAATTCCGACGCTTTCTGCTATTTTCTGGTATGTTTGCTTATAAAAATGTTATTAATTGTATATTTATGTAAATAGTTTAGTATGTGTACCAAACATTTACCATAACAACCACTTATTCTACCGTCGCTTCATTTGAGTCTGAACAAAACATCATCGCTTTTGAATGCAGGGACTATAAGATACCGTTATGATTGGTCAATACCAAAATGTGATATTTTGACACTTTTGATATTTGTCACAGTGTGAAAGAGATCAGTTTTATCAAGTTGATAGAATCCGATATTTCACTGGCAAAAGAGTAATAAAAGGTTAAATTTGCCCCATTTAAAAAATATCAAATTCATTTTCACTGCAATACCTTATATTTCAAACGTGAAAAATCCAATATTTAATGATACAGGTTTGATAAGAATGTTCTGCCATATGCCAACAAGTTGTGTAAAGACAACGTTCACTGCACGGCCGTGAGACATTGACGTAAATATCGGTTCACCCGTCCGTTTATCCAGATGGAATTTTTTTAATCTTTTCTCAATATGAAGTTGTCCTCCATTTCTCAAGCACTCTGACGCCATACCAGGCTTTGACGATACGGTTGGGTATGTTTGCTTGGTATGTTATGGCTGACTGATTTTAGTGTTTATCTGATGTTTTAATTGTGTTTCTAGTGTAAACCTGCTCTGCAATGGTTCCAGCTTCTCTCTGATACTCACTGAGACATGTAATATAACTACCAAACCTTATGATGTCGACAATGACCAGCGGTAAGTTTGACAATATTAAGAACATAGTTGGCTATGGATAATCTCTCTACACTTTTTTTTTGCTTTGAACTTACGTTTAATGGGGATATTTTGTAACCATTGATCAAGCATAACTCAAATATCTAAGATTCACATTTCGATTTCGAATGATGAAAGACACACCAACCCTCAACACCTTATTTCATTATATATTGTATGTTTGTAAATACAGTATAATACATTTGTTCTGTATTATAGATATGTGTATGCTATAAGATATCAACAGGATAGTAATTATAATAATGTTATAGACGTCTTTTATAACATTTAAAAAAACTTTTACGTTAGGACTTAACACATTAATGTTAAAGCTGATCACAAAGCCCTGCTATTCTGTATACAGTGTATTCGTTCTCACCGGAAGAGGTCCGGGTGACGGAGGCTATGAAGAGGAACTTCGATGATCAGGGATATATCCTAGTGAAGTAAGCGTTCAGCAACATCGTTGGGGTTATTCATTATTTATGATAATCTTTATTTTTAAATTACTATATAAAGCTTGTAACAGAGAACAGTACTAAACAACATTATCTATATTAAATATTGAAATAGAGACCAATATTGCAAGAATATTCTCATCACAGCTGTAATGGCGCCAAATACATGTACGAAACATCACAATTATGGTATGTGAATAACATATTTATAGTGGTTATCGATATACCTGAAGAAATCCTTACACCATTAGACCATTTGGATCTTCCCAACTTTAAATGAGTAAAAATGATGGGTTAGTAACAACTGCCATAGTGAACACACAATGGTGACAGGTTAACTTTGACGGCTGTGCTATAGCGTACAGGGGCTTGCTCGACCAGGAGGAGATGACAACCCTACGAAAGAGGTTTCAGGAAACAGGCCTCCTCAAGGATCATGGATATGGAGTAAGCTTCTATGCTGTCCCGATGGAGAATATCAACCTGAATATTTGTAAGGAAAGAGAAGGTTAATAAATGTAATATTTTATGCTTACTTAATTTACATCAATTAAGTTCGACAAAAGATTATTAAAAAGATGTATAAACATACTATCTTCTTACAAAAGTTTAAAACAATCACAACTTAACACTTAGATTGTATTCGAGTCGATAGTCTTAGTGCATCATTAATTGATATTTACATCATGGATTTTATAATTACCAAATTGTGAAGGTTATATCACCTAATTACGTGCTACGTTCATATGATATAGTGATTAATAGTCTACTTCAAATGGAAAATTCCTTCTTTGTGGACGATCACATAAACTTGTCTGAATGTTTGTCATTGTTACTGTTGCTGTTAACCATTGCCGTCGCGGATATATTTATTGTCCACACATTTGTGTTCTTACACGTACAGAGCAATGTTTACTCAAACAGCAGTTTATGTGTAGATGTATTTGAACAGGAACATATCATAATGTGTGACCTAACCCAGTTTCTATTACTATTAGATAAGTTGGATGCATAGTTGGAATTTGAACTTTAGAACATATAATGCATACATTGTAATCAGGTAGTTTACGTGATGCTGTATCTCTAAGATACAAAATAAACATTGCCACATGCCTCTTTATATCAATACTGCAATGAGATACTGAAGAGCTATGGTGGATAACTGCCCATATTTCACTGAGCCGGCAGTTATGAAAACGGAAAAAAATATTAACGAGTGAATAATTTTTAATAGCAAAAATGCATGGAATGGATATAAAACCTATTGAATATGAATTTTCGAACTGTTGAGATAATATAATACTGCAAGTCAATATCTATGAAAGTGACGGGGTTTCTTAAGCCTGTCTCACACAGAACACGGTTGGGCACACGGTTCCAATACGGTATACTCGGTTATACACGGGTTGACTGGTACGAGTATTGAGCTCCAACCGTGCCTGGGGATGAGTTAGTACGATTTAGACTCGAATGTAGCACGAGTATGTACGAACAAAGCACGGATATACTCGGTCAAGCAAGGTTTGTCACGGTTTGAACACGATTTGCAAACGATTTTCATACGATTGTTGTACGGTTCCAAGTACGGTCTAGTACGGTCTGTTACGGCCTAGTACGATTAAACACGACTTTTACTCGATTAACCGGACATTTACAGGGTTTACATACGGTCCCACCGACTTTTGTTCCATACGATTTATATACGATATTGACACGGTTGAGCTCACTCGTGGAGTGGACTTCATTGCGGTTGTATATACGGTCTCGTACGGTCTCACACGGTCTCTCACGGTCTTGTACGATCGCTAACACGATCATACACGGACATGGCACCCGTGCCAGTTTTTTAAAAGTTTTAAAAATCATACACGGCTTTCACGGATACACTCGAATGGCCCGAGTGTAACTCGGATAAGGCCACGGTTGGTTCGGTTGTATGTACGGTTGGCCAACCGTATAAGTCGTGTGTTCTGTGTGAGACAGGCTTTAGACTTAATTCTATCAACACTTTCCCATCCGAGGATCAACTCTTAAATATGCAAAAACAAATAGTATATGACAAAAGAGTGGCCCTCTTTTGGGAAAGTGGTCAATATAATAAAAAACAGGGGTGATCAAATTCGTAAAACTGCGACAGGTATTTTCATTTTCGTCCATAGCATGTAGCCGTATGGGTAACATATATCTGTATCTTACACAAGGTGTCCTGCGTATATCTAGCGTTTGGCGGTCATTTAACGTATGATGTCCAGTTTTCTGTGTAATATGTATCTTACAAAAGGTGTCCAGCTCGTTTCTATTGTTCTTAGGTACTTAACGCATGATGTCCAGTTTCTGTGTAATATGTATCGTACAAAAGGTGTCCAGTTCGTTTCTATTGTTCTTAGGTACTTAACGTATGATGTCCAGTTTCTGTGTAAATATGTATCTTACACAGGGTGTCCTGCTAGTATCTAGCGTTTGGAGATACCTAACGTATGATGTCCAGTTTCTGTATAAATATGTATCTTACACAGGGTTTCCAACTCGTGTCTAGCGTTCGGAAGTGCCTAACGTATGATGTCCAGTTTCTGTGTAAATATGTATCTTACACAGGGTGTCCTGCTAGTATCTAGCGTTTGGAGATACCTAACGTATGATGTCCAGTTTCTGTATAAATATGTATCTTACACAGGGTTTCCAACTCGTATCTAGCGTTCGGAAGTGCCTAACGTATGATGTCCAGTTTCTGTGTAATATGTATCTTACACGGTGTCCGGCTCGTATCTAGCGTTTGGAGATACCTGATGTATGCTGTCCAGTTTCTGTGTAATATGTATCTAGGACCGAATTCGTTTTTTCTGTTCTGTTTTTTACGTGGAGTATCCAATTCTTTTACATTGCTGTTTTGTTTCCGTGGAGCTTCAAGTTCGTTTATCCTTCTCTTTTTACGGGGATACCAAATTCGTTTACGATATATATCATAATCGGTCAAATTATTTTACCGTGTTCTATTCAACTTTAAGTACCACATTTGTTTATTTTGCTTTATTGTACGTTTATCCGGCTGGAAACTGGAGAACTCGAAGAAAACCCACGTGGTCGAGCAGGTGGCTCCAGGCCTTTGCACGTCCAATCAGAAAAAGGAGCCCCTAACATCGTGGTGTTAATCTTACCACTGACTTGCCTCATGTGTTTAAATATTATCAGTCTTTCTTCTTTAATGATCCCTGTGTATTTTTAAAACAACCTTCCACTCGCCGTGCTTCAGGTACGTGTTTATACATTGTAACAGTATATATCATAATCGTTCTCCTGACGTGATTCAGATGTGTTTTTGACACTTTTGTTGATAGAATGTTTCAGTTTGATTCAGTGGAACAAGATTTAAAGCGACAGTGAACAGCCCGTGTTGACACACACGTAGTGGTTGTTGTCATGACGACAGGTAAACTAAACTCGTATGAAGCCTTTTGTCGCTTCTGTGTCCTGAGATGAACATTATGTATCGGAATTTGAACCCTGCAGCACTCAGGGCCTTGATAATTGGCACCACTCAGACTGTGCGGTGTTCTTGTTTCAATTCCGTACTATGATCACATCTTATAAACCAATCTCAGGACTTATAACAAAGCAAAAAATTATACTTGAAATCATATAGCACTTATGTTTTAATGTTTAAAATGAAATGTAACTCGTAGTACTCTATATCATATATATTTATTATGAAATGCTTGCCATATTCATAAGGATAACCGTTTTTATATTCATGATTTACTCTTTTTTATGTACTGTACTTATAGCTACTTGCAGTAAATAACCGACCATATGTTAGTTCACAATTATTAACGAAACGAAAACGACCATTATTTATAATCTGATCTCAGCAGTCAGCGTCTACTTGTCACACTTGGCTTGTGTTTTGAGAAGAGCGTTTTCTGGCAAATCTAGGTTGGTTGGGTCCATGAAATCCTTTCCAGAGAAATCACTGTAATTAGTGCAATCCTTAACGGCACTATCAGGCACCTGTGGATAAAAATCATAACAATGGTTGTAACTGTTTAGATTGAAATGAACATGACTGTGACGTATATATATCTATGACATTCATTCTATACTATTGTTGTAAATAAAACTAATGAAATACAATCTTTGCTAGTTAATCATATACTATAATAATGGAACACATCTGACGTTAGTTATACATTCGGACCTGGTAGCTCATCAAGCTGCACCGAGATGAGGCATAGTGTAATACGGGATGATCATCTATCTATATATCTGTTTAACCATACTGACACCTATTCCTCATCCGGACCTGGTGGCTCAGCAAGCTACACCGTGATGGGGTATAGCTCATTACAATATACATGATGTCCAGTTATTATCCTCTTCTGTCATACTCATCAGTAGCTCTAGCCAAGAACTGTTCCAACACTGCATTGTTGGCGGTCCGCTAGATTTTAAAGATGATGATATTTAACTGGACACTACATGCTATTCTTCTTCTGACGAAAAATCCAGGAGAAGGATATTTAGTTTATTTTGTAGTAACTGAGTTGCCCCTTTCGCCAAACATAGTTATGTAGTTTGTTATATGAATGTATATATGTATTTAATTATTTGTCGTATAATCATGTGTTGTGTAATAAATGACAACCTGGTAAGGACAGGATGTCCCCTAGCAAAAGCGAGAGTTCACGTGCTTAGTATGGTAGAATTTCTCTACCATTTGGATGAGAATCTACTAGGTGGGATTTTTTTTCTTGTGTTGAATTTTTCTACAAGGAGGATTTCCTTTTTGTAGTGTATTGTTGTCTACCTGATGTGATTTACTTAATTTTTTAGGAGGTCTCTTTTGGATGGAGATTTCTTCCATACGTGCCCGTGAAAGACAGGAATTGACCCGTGAATAGATAAACCGGTCGTTTCCTCGGCCTACACGCGCGATGATGTCACTGATGAATGGAATTATTTCCGCCAGGCAAGTGCGCCAAATGACGTCGGCGTTTGAAATAGATCTGTTGTTTTGACTGTTAAATTTTTATTAATTCTGTACTTATTATACGATATATTAACTGATATATTACTGTTGATGGATTATTAAATAAAAAAAACCCATTGTTAACGTTGTGCTTTTAATGGATTTCTGATTTTATGTTCAGGGTTCATCACATCTATAGAATTAACATATAATTGCATTCATATGGGTCATTGAATACAAGCATGTGAAGGTCACGGAGTATTGACACTGGCATGTTTATTTCGAGTATGGGAGAGAATCAAACATAGGTATGATCCGTGGACAGGGAAATCTCAACCCTCGAATAAGAGTTTGGCTGTCCACCACTCGAAAGCCGAGTTCTTACATTTTGTATCCGAGGGTTGAGATATCCCTGTCCACGGACCACACCCATAACATTATAGTATTCTCTCATATACGTGTTTGTAAGATATACATATATGTAGCTGTCCAGTGTAAGAAAGGAGTAATAAACATTTCTTACAACCCATGTAACGTGACGTGACGTCACAATAGCTCAACAATGACGTGATGTCAAGAATTTGGGTAACTACGATGCCGCAATGCGGAAAAGGCGACTTGATGAAATGAAAACCTTTTACGATATATTTGCCGTACACGTTAAAAATATGAGATTATTTTTTCGGCGCAAACTCTGTTTAGAAATATAGAGCAAGCTTACTCTCACTGACAGATTCGTTTTCGTCAAAAAAGCATTGATTTTTTCAAAATGGTAGCCAGTTCAAACGCATTTTCAAGGCTTCTGAGCTTATTCTGGAAGTTGGAATGAGAGAAAAATGCTCTTTCATGCCAAAGGATGTAGAAAAGGGAAGGCAAGGCCTTGGGTTTTACCAAATTTAAAAACCCCGAGGGTGGATTTTTCCTATCCTCGGGAATTTCAAATTTGGCGAAACCCTCGGCTGAAATTTCCCTATTTAACACCCCTGGGCATGAACGTGTGTTATATTATTTACCTTGTGTAGTATGTTTA
Organism: Mizuhopecten yessoensis; assembly: GCF_002113885.1. Taxonomy (NCBI): domain Eukaryota; kingdom Metazoa; phylum Mollusca; class Bivalvia; order Pectinida; family Pectinidae; genus Mizuhopecten; species Mizuhopecten yessoensis. The sequence continues at coordinate 534,113 of NW_018403664.1, read as the reverse complement.
CTGGATGGAAGTTTCTCTACCATGTTTAGGCGTGCCTATTGTGTGCAGCTGACTGTACTGTACCTTGTATGGAGATATACGTCATGCTCTCTGCTGTACATCGAACAGATGAGGTCATTGGTGTAAAGCTCATTGCCGGTGGTGTATTATGGACGTCCCGGGGCCTCCAATTTCTTGTGAAGTGGCTAAACTAATGACTTTTATTTTTCTGTAGACTTTGTAGTAGTGTTTACGAGGGTGGGGCTACTGCTCTTTAAGAGGGAGTTTATCCTGCGTTGCAGTTTATCTACTTTGTATGTCGGCTTTTACTGATGTCTTTAAGGATGTATGTCGTCAGGATATTATTACAACCTCTGTAAGGGTGTGTGCTTGGCTACCGCTTTATTATCTATATAGACTGGGTGGGCAGATTTACCTTGTGTAGGGGCGTGTACTGGGCGTGGTGATGGCGCACTAAGGCGTTGTTCGCCCTGGTGTTATAGGCTATTAGGTACGCCCAACGTCTATCAGCACTCTCATTGCCAGAACTGGAGTGCAGAAGGTTACAGTGGAAGAATAATGCGTCACCTGCAATATAACATGTTAAGAAAACCAAAAGTGGAAATAAAGTTATGCTATCAGAATTCCAAAATATACTTTATAATGAATAGTTTATTAAACTTCCAAGATATACCGTTTAATGTTACTTCGTTTTTCAACGGACGAAGATATACACGTGTCGGGTTTTGCGTTATCGGTGAGAGATGATCACTCTATCAACTTATTTGATGTGTGTGGATATAAAAAGTATACATGTCATTGTTTGTTTTGTTTAAATCGTGTTTAAAGCTTGTTTTGTCCACAGTAGTACCTAAACGTTAATGAAGCAAAACAAAATGAAGATGAAATGTTAATTTTTTCCTGGTTTTCATTGAGTGATACAAGCACCATTGCATTGGGTCAGCGAAAAGTACAGTTGTGTAGGTGTAAAACCACTTACCTGGCTCCATCTCTACGTAGGCCTTCGGGCAGGCCTTCTCAATAGCAGACACTCGCTCAGTGTTGGCGGCAGTCTGACCGCAGACGACGTCATGGACAATACGGCCACATCTATTGGATCCGGGTAGGATCTGTCAACCGTTAAATGATAGTTATGGCACCGAGAGTGTACGGTACAGTATATAGAGACAACTCTCACGGGCAAATGTTTTTCAATATGCAAAATAGCCATCATATCAAAAATGTTCTCTGGTTACTAGAATCGTACCTGCAGACATCCATTCGATCGGGTACATTTGTCGATGGCTATGAACACTGTCAACATGTCGGGAAACAGGCAACTGTTGTAATACCAGTACCTGGAAAGTATAGAGCGGAATACAACGACCTCAGACTTAAATTATGATCGGAGTTCATGATGACGACGTAGATTTCAAGGCTGGCTTAGTAGGTAAGAAGTTAGACGAATGTTTAACTGTCCAAAAACAGATGGCAGGTTGGTATGTATGTTGAGGAAGTTTAGAGATCCAACAATTGGACTAATTAAAATTGTCATAGGTTTACTAGTGAGTCGATCGTTATTGTCGTACTTTTGAAAATGTCAGAAGTTGCATGTGTTTTTAATGCCATGTCATAGACCATATGTGCGATTTAATTATCTAGATAATCATGGACCAAGAACATACTCACTAGCAGCGGATAAACATCGACTTTCAAACTCAATAAACAGTGGATGTTGGTAAGTTACTTCTGAGAAAAGAAAATTTAAACTTTGACTTTTAATTTTAAGTTCTATAAATTGAATGAGATGACATTTTCGTATTTAAAGGAAAATGCTCATCATTGTATCATTATACTGAAATTAACTCAATGGGGGCAAGTCATTTATATCCCTTTTTATAACTTTTAATCAGAATAATTAAAATAATCATAACGGTAACCTGCTTCCAAATTCAACAAAAGAAATGCAGACAAAGAAATCCCCAAACATCATGTGGACAACACCCTTTGCAGACTCGATAGCAATATGATGCGTTAGTGTCCTTTGTACAGACATCACAATATTGGTATCCGCGATTGCTGGTTTATATTCTTTTACAAACGCTAAACGTTTTATAAATGTGCAAACACTTAAAACAGTTTCCTTTTCATCTAACCATTATACTTGATGAATTGATTCTGCATTGTGCGATATTTCTAATACCATTCTTTGTCGCTATTGTCTTTAGCATTTATGTAAGTGGAAACTCTTCTTTGAAAGGAACAACATGATCGTCGCTTAGCCGCTCTCCCTGTAAATTGGGGTTTGTTTCGCACTTAACCTCGCTTAGAAGTAACAAGAACCATAAAGGGTATTGTGTTTATTGTTCATAAGAAGATCGACTCTTCCCCCTGTCAAGAGGTACATTGCTTTCCTGCTTTCATTGAGGATGACTGGCCCCTCTCTATGTAAACGGGTCTTTGCCCATTGTTTGCCAGTTAGTTTTATGCTAAAGAAATACATTGCATGTCGGTGGATTTAAGCATAGCATTTACCACTAGTACTGGCGTCAGAGGAATGGACTATGCGAACGATGGAGGAGTCTTTGTGTATGACCTACCCGTAATCCTGATGCCAGAAGAAGGCACCACCAGTGAAGGGATCCTTGTACAGCAGTTTTCCGTGGTATTGGTACACCTCGCCTCCCAACAGCTAAACAAACAATCCTATCAGGTATAATCTGTAAACTCAGGTATTCTACTAAATACTGGATATTATGTATCAAGATGGAAAATGTCAGAAACCAAATTAATCAACAAGCTAGAGTTAATGTTTGGTGTCGGTTTTATTAAGTGTGTAGTATATTTTATTTCATTACAAATTATATGTTATAAACCCATAACAATCAGGTGATGTACCTAGTTGTCATATTCTATATTATGTGTTTGTGATACGTTAGGTTTTCACAATGGTATAAATGTCGATGATGGGATGAATTAATATAAAAACCTATACAACAACAAAGACAATCGCAATAAGCAATTCTGTGATTCTAGTGTTATTAGTGTAAGACTGAACTATTTACTCATACGTGTGCCATATGATCAAACGACATGTTTTGTTCTTACGTCTTCACAAGTATTGACGACCTTCTCGCATCGTGCTATCATTCCAGATACGTCATTTCCGGGATTGTTCCACGTGACCATTTTTGCCTTTTTCCCCTGTCCATCGTCTACCTACAAAAAGAATTTGAAAACAGCCTTTTGAACCAAACGTCGATAATGCTCGTACTATATCTTGTAAGAGAAAACATCACGTTACAAACAATAGACGTTGTCAAAATCTCCCTTTTGCTATTTTTGAAATATCAAATTATGTAAATATGAGCTTGCTTTGTTGATAACCTCGAAAATAACTCATTTTGGAAACATCGAAGAAAAAATCCTTCTATAGTGGAATTTGCTTTCATGGCAGGTTTGAGCATCAAATAACAAACGGTTTTTGTGATGCGATAGGAAAGGGGAATTCGCGCCAAAATGTATAGGTTTAGTTTCTATTACAAATACAATGTTTGAAATCAGAAAAGTGAAAAATTACACCAGAAAACCCTCTGCAATACCATTGATTCATACGGAAAATTTGAACAGCATTGGTATTAGAGATGAGCTCCGGAAACAAAACGTATGTATCAAGGTTTACAAATTTTGGTCGCTGTTTTCTCGACAATTGAACATTTCTTGATATCAGAAAGTTAACACATGTAGTGGGCATCCCAGTTGAATATGATTAACTAATGGACACTGTTCTCGTGCTGAAGTAAAATTAATGGAAACCATTATGATACTAATTCTACCTAATGGAGTCAAACTCCGTCTATTCCAATTATTAATAAGAGCTTGAAGTTTAACAATCTTTTTGTCAAAATTCATTCTTGGAATCTCACTTAAATCTACGGAAAAATCTATACCCAAAAAGTTGAACTTATCCTTCCCCCATTGTAGATGCAAGTCTGGAAGGAAAGTTTGGTCACTATATTTTCTACTGCCTATCCATATAACCTGTGTTTTTGTAGTATTGATCTTTAACCCAGAGATATTTGCAAAATTATTCAATTCATCGATAGATTCCTTAAGAGACCTCTCAGTACCATCTAGTATCAACCCAGAATCATCTGCATATTGTATATTTAAAATATCTATATTTTCCAATTGGATGCCTTTAATATGGTCATTATTTCTTATTTTTGATGCTAGGACCTCAACACAAAGTATAAAAATATATGGGGCGATAGGATCACCTTGACGGCATCC
>NW_018403664.1:482062-529572 GCF_002113885.1 Mizuhopecten yessoensis | reverse complement strand
AAAAAAAAAAAAAAAAAAAGGAAACCAAAAAGGTGGGAATACCAAAGTTCATTCCTCAGCAGTGGAAGTGATACTAGCGTGACTTTTGATTATCAAATCTGAAACTTTCGAGATAAACTCTGGAAACTCAATTACGTACCAAAATTTACATATCTGAGGGTAGTTTCCATCGCAACTGGAAAGTTCTTGAACTTATTGAAAAATGAAACCTAATAAAATAAAATAAATCACCCTTCTACACTGTGATTGATGCATCGCGGAAGTTTCTAAATAAAATATCTGCGACATTTGAGGAATGCTTCTGAAACAGTTATGCTCAATCAGTTGAACGGACGGAACCCATTTCTCTCCCACACCTGACAGATTTATCTCCCGTTTTGCCGGTGCTAGATTTATCTGTCTCCGCCCTAGGGTTGAGACGGGGGGATTCCCCTATTCATAACAATGGCATGACGTCACTTCAACAATACAATGACGTCACGTCAACAATCCATCAACAAATTGCCTGTATGTGTTTTGGGTCCATGTTTACCTTTATTTCACATTAAAATACTGTTAGATATGGGAGAAAAATAATCAATCGCTACTGGTTGTGTAAGATAGAGAAATCTCAACCCTCGGACTAAGATTTTTTGTCCAGAACACGGCAAGCCTCGTTCTGGACAAAAAATCTTAGTCCGAGGGTTGAGATTTCTCTATCTTACACAACCAGTAGCGATAGATTCCATTAGTAACTCCCTGCCAACTTTCGTATCCGGGAGATAAAAACAAAGAACATGGTGATGGAGGCTACGGTTAGTGTGACGGTACGGTTACGGTTAGTGCGACGGTAAGGTTACGGTTAGTGTGACTGTAAGGTTAAGGTTAGTGTGACGGTAAGGTTACGGTTAGTGTGACGGTAAGGTTACGGTTAGTTTGACTGTAAGGTTACGGTTAGTGTGACGGTTAGGCTGTATTGTTCGGTTTGTAATGTCTCTGGTATCAGTTTACCTGTAGTACATGTATATGTATGACATTTTTGTGGCTTAGTCTTTGATATTACATTAGTTTTTGTTTCTTGGTGATTTGAATGGTGTGATTTTGAGAAGTTTGTTTCCTGGTTATTTGAATGGTGTGATTTTGAGAAGTTTGTTTCCTGTATTCTATCCTTGCGAACTGAACGTATAGATTGAACAAGAGAATGTCTCCTTCCATAAATTGTTTCCGTACAAAAAATAAAAATAAAATGGTTTTCTCAATCAACGACAAGGGTTGGCACAACCTACGCCAAATCCGTTATCGTTAATGATGTCTGTTTTCTCAAACACCTTCCTCAGGTTTGTGATCTCCTCCTTGTCGAACATGCCCCTGTAAATTAAACAAACGTCCTTTGATAGGGTTTTTTCATATATTTCCTATAGAACATATTTTATTAACAGAACAATACAAATATATTTTTTTTAAATTCAAACGTCTTATGAGGTTAATCGTACCGCGCTAAACATTGATTTGTAAACATTACCATAGCATTCTATGGAAATATATGTTCCATTTAATTACTGAATACGTAACATATTCGAAAACATTTTGGGGAAAATGAAATTGAACACCTCGCAAAGCCTTTCCGTCATATATTTAATAAAGGAAGAACTTGTAGCATTGGTCTCTATTTCACTATTTGATATATAAATCCTCTGTAAGAATGGTCATTAGCATACGTTTTATAACATATCCTAAAGGAAATCTTGTGTAATTATGATACGTATTATATGTTGTATGTGTTATAGGAAGTGTTATCTTGTATTGGTCACTATCATAATTACATTCCTATCGTCTTCCTCACACACAACAAATAGAATATCATGAAAACATAAAAGAATAACAATGAGTATGAGTTTCTTGGAAGACGAGATAATACATATGATGTTGCTAAACACTTACTTGACTAAGATATATCCCTGGTGATCGAAACTCTTCTTCATATCCTGAGTCACCCGGAAACCCTTCGGTGTGAACGAGTACACTATGTAAAGAAACAAAAACAGTGATCGACAAGACGTTTTTGGGTTTTGGGGACAAAAACGCATCCTTAAACAGTGTAATAACCTGTGATTGCTGCTTCTTATGATAGAGAATAGACATAGACACACAGTGACTATATCTGGAATACAGCGAATACATGTCATATATAAGAGGTGGACGCTGGTACATACACTATTTACAGTCAGTTCTTTCCTATTGTTGTTGATATTAATTAGATTAAACCAGCAGAGCAAATAAGCATTTATGGAAGTATACATGATAACGTTTGCATCTATCGTTCTAAATCGAAAGTAAATTTATGACTTCGATTTAAACATTTTCTTATGTTATAGATTATTTCTAGCAGTTTAAAACAAACCATCTGAACAAAAAATACAACAAGAGGTCTAGAGTGTTTTTTTAAAGGTAACCCTTAGAGTTAAACTTGTTCAACTTACCTCCACTCAGTGTCGCCATTATTGTGGTATCACGGTAATATCACGCCTGGAATTACAAAATACGTATCTATGTTGTCACGTGGATACTTCAATCGCCATTTCCCCTGAAAACTAAAATCCTACTCTTCATCTCATCCGCCAGCCCCTTCATCATTAAAGCCAACCCCCGCAATTCATCACACACCCACTCCAACCCTTCATCTTTCATCACAATTCTACCTGTCCTTACTTATTACTCAGCCAAATTCAACCCTTCATTATACAACCAACCCCTACCCTTCATCACACAGCCAACCCCAACACTTCATGATACAGCCAACCCCTACTGTTCATCATACAGCCAACCCCTACTGTTCATCATACAGCCAACCCCGACATTTCATCACATAGCCAACCCCTACCCTTCATCATACAGCCAACCCCTACCCTTCATTATACAGCCAACCCCTACCCTTCATCACACAGGCAACCCCAACCCTTCATTGTACAGACAAACCATATCCTTCATCATTAGGTCAACCCCTGCCCTTCATTAGTTAGCCAACCTCAACGTTTTATCGTACAGACAAACCCTACCCTTCATCACTAAGCCACCTCCTACCCGTCATACACTGACAAGCTAGCACCTCATCACTTAGCTCTTTCACTTCATCACACAGCCAGCCCCTACCCTTCATTTACTTAATCACACAGCCAGCCCATACCTTTCACACACAGACAAGCTAGCACCTCATCACTTAGCTCTTTCACTTCATCACGCAGCCAGCCCATACCCTTCATACACATACAAACTAGCCCTAAAACACTCAGCTCTTTCACTTCATCACACAGCCAACCTCTACCCTTCATATCATTACTTCAATTCGCGCCACTCAGCCGAGCCCTGATCTCCATTACCCCTTCATACACATACAAGCTAGCCCCACATCACTCAGCTATTTAACTTCATCACAGTCAACCCATGCCCTTCATACACAGACAAGCTAGCCCCACATCACTAACTCTTTCACTTCATCACACAGCCAGCCCCTACCCTTCACACACAGACAAGATAGCCCCAAATCACTCAGCTCTTTCACTTCATCACACAGTCAACCCCTACCCTTCATTCACTTCATCACACAGTCAACCCCTACCCTTCATTCACTTTATCACACAGCCAACCCCTACCCTTCATACACAGACAAGCTAGCCCCTCATCACTTAGCTCTTTTACTTCATCACACAGCCAACCCCTACCCTTCATACACAGACAAGCTAGCCCCACATCACTCAGCTCTTTCACTTCATTACACATCCAACCTCTATCTTTCATCACTCAGCAAACTCAATACCTCTTCACTAAGCCAGCCCCTAAACTTCATTCCTAAACCAATCCATACCCTTTATCACTCACCCAACAACTGGTCTTCATTACTCAGCCAATCGCTACATTTCATACCTAAGCCAACATCTACCCTTCATGTCCCAGCCCACCCTTTCAAATTATCACTCAGCCAACCAACATTGCAAGATCAGTTCATCGGAAAGTCATTTAAAGAAATAGTCAGGGAAAACATCCCAAATTAGATATAAGTGATGATGAAGTACTTACCGTGAGATCTCAAGCTGATATTAAGCTGAAGTTAAAGGCGAAGGCAGATAAGGTGTAAAGGCATCCTTGCCATTAGGCAAGTAGTCCGACACAACCAGGTACTAGAGAATGCGTTTGTAAGTTAATTTGACCTGCTTATGAAGCGAGCAGTATTAAACAACTTCATTCAAAAATGGTCTTACATTGTACGTAACAATTAAATTATGACATTATTATTATTTTACATGCTCCAATAGAATGGGTTGGCTTACCATTATAGAATTAGTACATGTAATTAAGCATTGTTAATTTTAGATAGTAGTATAGCAGTGAATATTTCATATATTGCACCTCGACACAATATTCAGAAATCATATCATTTTGATAAAGTGACGTTATATTTGTCCTATATACACTGTTGCTATGACCTGTCCTATCTGTCCTGTTGCTATGACCTGTCATATCTATCCTGTTGGTAGGCCTGTCCTATATATTCTGTTTGCCTCTCCTATCTATCCTGTTGGTAGGCCTGTCCTATCTATTCTGTTGGTAGGCCTGTCCTATCTTTCCTGTTGGTAGGCCTGTCCTATATATCCTGTTGGTAGGCCTGTCCTATATATTCTGTTGTTATGACATGTCCTATATACACTGTTGCTATGACCTGTCATATCTGTACTGTTGCTATGATTTGCCCAATCTATCCTGTTGCTATGACCTGTCCTATCTATCCTGTTGCTATGACCTGTCCTATATATTCTGTTGGTATAACCTGTCCTATCTATTTTGTTGGTAGGCCTGTCCTATCTGTCCTGTTGGTAGGCCTGTCCTATCTGTCCTGTTGGTATGACCTGACCTATCTGTATTGTTGCTATGACCTGTCCTATCTATCCTTTTGGTATGACCTGAACTATCTGTTGTGTTGTTATGATCTGACCTATCTGTCTAGTTGGTATGATCTGACCTATCTGTCCAGTTGGTATGATCTGATCTATCTGTCCATTTGATATGATCTGACCTATCTGTCCAGTTGGTATGATCTGACCTATTTGCCCAGTTGGTATGATCTGACCTATCTGTCCAGTTGGTATGATCTGACCTATCTGTCCAGTTGGTATGATCTGACCTATCTGTCCAGTTGGTATGATCTGACCTATCTGTCCAGTTGGTATGATCTGACCTATCTGTCCAGTTGGTATGATCTGACCTATCTGTCCAGTTGGTATGATCTGACCTATCTGTCCAGTTGGTATGATCTGACCTATCTGTCCAGTTGGTATGATCTGACCTATCTGTCCAGTTGGTATGATCTGACCTATCTGTCTTGTTGGTATGATCTGACCTATCTGTCCAGTTGGTATGATCTGACCTATCTGTCCAGTTGGTATGATCTGACCTATCTGTCCAGTTGGTATGATCTGACCTATCTGTCCAGTTGGTATGATCTGACCTATCTGTCCAGTTGGTATGATCTGACCTATCTGTCCAGTTGGTATGATCTGACCTATCTGTCCAGTTGGTATGATCTGACCTATCTGTCCAGTTGGTATGATCTGACCTATCTGTCCAGTTGGTATGATCTGACCTATCTGTCTTGTTGGTATGATCTGACCTATCTGTCCAGTTGGTATGATCTGACCTATCTGTCCAGTTGGTATGATCTGACCTATCTGTCTTGTTGGTATGATCTGACCTATCTGTCTTGTTGGTATAACCTGTCCTGTGTGTATAGTTGGTTTGTAACCTGTCTTATCTGTCATGTGTGTCCAGTAAGTTTTAGATCTGTCCCATCCGTCCTCTCTGTCCTAGATAACCAGTTCGTTTGTTTTTGTTATCTAATATTGTATATATCTATTTAGAGGTCGAGTTTGATTGGTGCGTTCCGTACAATCTACCGTGATAATCTAACGTGGGGTATTTAGTTTGGTTCTTGTATACAAATGTAGTGAGCTCTGTACATTGTGGCATGGACTATTTAATTAATGTGTTCTGTACAATCTTACATGGGGTTTTTGATTATAAAGATTCTTTACAATCTAGCATGGGCTATTTAATTTGTGTTTTCTGTATAATGTAACGTTGTATATTTGGTTAGTGTGTTATGTACAATCTTAGATCAATCTGACATGGGCTATTTAATTTGTGTTTTCTGTATAATGTAACGTTGTATATTTGGTTAGTGTGTTATGTACAATCTTAGATCAATCTGACATGGGCTATTTAATTTGTGTTTTCTGTATAATGTAACGTTGTATATTTGGTTAGTGTGTTATGTACAATCTTAGATCAATCTGACATGGGCTATTTAATTTGTGTTTTCTGTATAATGTAACGTTGTATATTTGGTTAGTGTGTTATGTACAATCTTAGATCAATCTGACATGGGCTATTTAATTTGTGTTTTCTGTATAATGTAACGTTGTATATTTGGTTAGTGTGTTATGTACAATCTTAGATCAATCTGACATGGGCTATTTAATTTGTGTTTTCTGTATAATGTAACGTTGTATATTTGGTTAGTGTGTTATGTACAATCTTAGATCAATCTGACATGGGCTATTTAATTTGTGTTTTCTGTATAATGTAACGTTGTATATTTGGTTAGTGTGTTATGTACAATCTTAGATCAATCTGACATGGGCTATTTAATTTGTGTTTTCTGTATAATGTAACGTTGTATATTTGGTTAGTGTGTTATGTACAATCTTAGATCAATCTGACATGGGCTATTTAATTTGTGTTTTCTGTATAATGTAACGTTGTATATTTGGTTAGTGTGTTATGTACAATCTTAGATCAATCTGGCATGGGCTATTTAATTTGTGTGTTCTATATATTATAACGTTGTATATTTGGTTAGTGTGTTATGTACAATCTAATATTGAGTATTTAGTCTTAAGATTCTTCACAATCTAACAAGGGGTGTTTAGTTTGTGTGCTCTGTACACTTTTACATAAGTGTATTTTGTCCGTGTATCCTGCACAACAAAAACGTTGTGTTCCTAGTTTGTTTGTGTCTGGTTAGTTTGTTTGTGTATGGTTAGTTTGTTTGTGTGGTTAGTTTGTGTCTGGTTAGTTTGAAATGCACTTTCTAACGTCAATTGGTCCTGTCCTTTTCTGTCTGAGATAACATACTCTGAGTTTTACGCTGTGTCTAAAATAACGTATGTCTGCCCTATCTAACATTACGTATTTCTGCTCTATCTAACATAACGTATTTCTGCCCTAACTAACACAGCTTATTACGCTCTGTCTAAAATAACGTATGTCTGCCCTATCTAACATTACGTATTTCTGCCCTATCAAAAAAGTTCTGTCTTACATGACACGATCCTGCCCTAATTCATAATTACACATGTACAGTTAGTTTATCCTTAACTATCTAACGCCGAGTGGTCTTGACCTTCTTAAAATGCATGATGTCATGTGATTTTTCAAATCTGTTTATGCTAACGTATATACATTATTGGGTGATTTGTGTTGCTATATTTCACGTGAGTTGTCCATATGACTAAATATGATCTTTCTGACAGCAGGTCTGTATATATTCTGTTATAGATTCTGCTGTTATCCATATTTGTCCCTTATCTTCAAAAGATGCAACATCCAGTTTTAAACGTGATTTAAGCATAGGACGGCCCAACAGGACAATTGTTTTCGTTTATACATAAGTCATATTCACCTTTAATTGAACATAGATACTTATGTTACCATCAGAAAATTATTTTGTCATCAATAATTGCACGACTTGCAATGTTTGGAGTAAGAAATATTGCGAAAACGTTGGAGCAAGGGTTTTCTTGTATGCTAAGGCTGTCTTTAAGTATTATTTAAAAAAGAAACTAAAAGTCCTCATTTTAACATCTGTTTATCATGGAAGACACACAATATCCACTAGGAAAGTCTTATACATCTATTTTGGATGATAATCTGATGTTAACATTATATAATCATCAATTACACGTGCCCACAAATCACTGCGTACCTAATGATAACGGTTATATATAATCTGTTCAATCAAATATCATTACTACTTTTCACACTTGGCTTGTCTTTCAAGAATAGCTTGTCCAGCCGTATCTGCTTTGGTCGGGTCCCAGAAATCTTTACCGGTAAAATCATTGTAATTAGTGCAGTTCCTTACAGCACTGTCCGGCACCTGTGGATAAAATGGTCAAATAATCGTAACTCACCGATTTGAACATGAGACATACTTGTATATATTTACCAAATTGTTATATCAGAGACTAACGAATCACATATTACTCGTAAATATACTGATGGGAAGCAAACATATGCTTTAATTGATGAGCAGTATACTAAAAAAACCGATATAAGAACTCGTGTTAAAATGATAAAAATAAATAGAACTAAAGAAACATTTCAATTTCAATTACTTCAAGCATTTTATGTTGTTCGGAAGTCTATATATAAGAATTCTCCAAATAATTTGTTTGAATGAAATATATATTATGTGTATATGAATGACAACTGGACAAAGCCACATCCAATGAAGCGCAGTAGCACCTTGGGTAAGGGCGTGTTGCTGGTCGTTAGACTGGCTGTGGTATTTTACCTTGTGTAGAGGTGTGTATTGTGAGTGGTGATGAGGCACTAGGGCGTTGTTCGCCTTAGTATTGTAGGCAGTAAGTAAAGCCCACCGTCTATCAGCACTCTCATTGCCAGAACTCGTGTGTAACAGGTTACAGTGGAAGAACAATGTGTCACCTGCAACACAATTACAGGTATTACACTGTCAAACTCAATACTATTCCCATGTACATTTGCATTTAAGGTAATTAGATATGAAACACACCAAATCACGGAAAGTTCTGCGACGAAACTGCTAAAATAAAGCATGCATGTTGTGTGTTAAAGTATGGAAGTTTTGCTAGGTACAATATCAGCCTAACCTTTATATACGGACTTCAATCTCACTCAGCAAAACTACACAACACATCAGATTCTAAAACATAGAAGGATCAGATCGGAGGATAGTTTATAAAGAATTGACCTACATGTGGGTCTTGGCATCTACTTGGTAGGATTATAAAGAGGCAGTTCCTTAGATTAGTAAAAATAGAGATACATTGTATGAAAACCTTTATTAATTTGAGAGAAAAAATATTGTCTGTCTGCATCGTATTTATAATGTCAGCAATTATATACGTTGTGCTGATACGGGGAGCATGGAAGTGAGATATTCCAGAATAGATGTATGAGAAGAATAGATCAGGGAAAATCAGAGGGCTGGATGTTATTTTAAATTGGAGGTTTAACATTATGACATGGACAGGTTCAGGAAGCTAGTAAGTAATAATAAGGAGAGAGAAATGGATTAAACATATTAGGATTCATTAAAGATACTAGACGCTTTTACTAGATTATACTTACTTGTTTATCTATTTTCACATGACTTTGCTGTGTGGAATAATGCTAGCACATAATTGTACTATGTGCTGTCCACCAGCATCATTTTAATTGCCATTTTTTTTACAATCTAGCTTTTGTAACAACAATTTAAAAATAAATAAATAATGACATGCAAATATCAATATATATAATATACATGTTTTATCATTACTTCAATTCAATATGATTTGTATAAACTGTTTATAACTGCAAGGAGAGGGCGCTTTAGGCTTTGCCTGTTGCCCAATTCCTTTGTATCTAAGATATGAACAATAAATATTCTGAAATGAAATCATATTTGGAGACTCGAGCGATAAAAACACTCCATGATTTCATTTACATGACAAAAAAAAAAATGGAAAGTAAAGCAGCAGAGTACACGGAGGGGTACAGTTTAAAAAGAAAGGAAACATTGGGAAGGATAAGGGGAGCTCGGCAAGGGTGGTAGTAAATGATCGCGCAAAATGGGGATGTATCCAAGCCTTACGTGCCCCCAGTCTCTACGATGTTAGAAGATAAAATGAATACTTAAAATTAGAGAAGATTGTTCAAGAAATTTTTCAAATATTATATAGCAATACCTTGATAAAATGGAGAATATTTATTTGTTTTCACATTGATTTCAACCGAAATTGCGCACGTCTGATTATGGTAATGAATGATTAGCTTAAACCAAGCAGGAAATATTAACTCAAACGTAAAGAGAACGAAAAGTACAAACCTCTTTGGCTTTGCTAATGCATCGGGGTAAGTCAGGTAGACAATTTAGATAAATAGAAATGGTTGAACTTTGGGGATTTCAATCACAGGTTCTATTCCTGTGTACTTATAACAACAATTGATAACACTATTTAGCATGAATAGTAATTGGCTTACAGTAAATGCCATAAAACGAACTTGTTTGAATATTCTAACAATTTTTTGGAATTTGTCTTTTAACTGAAACGGTAAATTCTTGGACTTTTTCACTGCTGGTAAAATGGCCCGTTGTGTATATGTAAACCCAATGGGAAGAGATTTGTAATCCTGAAAGCGATTCGAAATAAAAGAAATAAAATGAAAATGACCTAGCAGTTGTTTCATTTCATTTTTATCGATGATGAATGGAACAACATTACATTGGCGTAGCAACAATCGTAAAACTAAGTATAAAAGTATAAAACTAGTTACCTGGGTCCATCTCTACGTAAGCCTTAGGGCAGACTTTCTCGATAGCAGACACTCGTTCAGAATCCGCGCGGTTTTGGCCATGTGTGACACCGTGCTCAATACGACCACACTTGTTAGAACCAGGCAGGATCTGTCAGAGACATTTTATGTTAGGTATGTGTACATATAGCTATGCAATGAATACGAAGTTTGAAAAGAAACCAATAGTCTATCTTATGTACAAATCACGCATTGCATCACAAATGCTGTGTTATAATGTAAAATGTTACCTGCAGACATCCATTTGAACGTGAGCATTTGTCGATAGCTATGAACACCGTCATCAAGTCGGGAAACAGACAACTGTTGTGATACCAGTACCTGGGGAGTATAGAGAGGATTGCAACACCATGTCAATGTAACAGACAGATTGCACGGTAATATTTCCATTACTTTATGTGTACTTCGCAGTTATGACGACACAGATAGTGAATAATTGTTATCATGACGTTTCAAAGGCTAAATATTTTTTTCAAGGACAAAAATTAAATTTCGATACGAAAAGACGACTCAACATTGTGGTAGAAACCGAAATATTAGAAATTAATATCATTATTTGTACATTATTTACCCGTAGTCCTGGTGCCAGACGAAGGCACCTCCGCTGAAGGGATCTTTGTAAACCAATTTGGAATGGTAATGGTAAACTTCGTCTCCAAGCAGCTAAACAAATAATACATGACATGATTCGTGAGTTCAAATGTATTTGTTTATTATATAAAAAAAACTATTTCCACATATATACATTCTCTAGTTCGCATCAAAGTATATTCGCAGTGAAAACAATGTGCTTGATTTATTCTACTTTGAACAACCGATACTATAAATGTAAAATGATAATAATAACTTGTGTAACATAAGTCATAGCTGTTGCGTCGTAATTCATTTTGGCATACTCGGTTTATTATAAAATGTTAATGTGTAGTCTAATGTGAATGTGTTACTCTCATTTATCTTTCAAGATACAAGGTGGGAGGCTCTGATGTTGGATTACTTTGTCCCCGGGGTTTGCCGTTTGAAATATTGCTGTAACCAGTACTACGTTAAGTATTGAAGTTCCTGTCATTTAGGGATGTAACGTCACCATCCCCCCTTTGTTGTGTGTCATCAGTAGTTTGGACCAATTTACATTTAAGCCATAGGATTGATTCTTCCTAGGATGACAAAACAGCCGTATGATGTAGTGTAATTCATTTTTTCGCGTGCTGGATCTATTACCAAATATTTTAGGTGCTGGATCTATTACCAAATGTTGTAGGTGCTGGATCTATTACCAGATGCTGTAGGTGCTGGATCTATTACCAAATGTTTTCGGTTCTGGATCTATTACCAAATGTTGTAGGTGCTGAATCTATTACCAAATGTTGTAGGTGCTGGATCTATTACCAAATGTTGTAGGTGCAATATAAAGTATGTGTCTTACGTTCATCCTTTAAGACAACAATCGCAATTAATCATTTTTGACTTCTTGTGAGTACCATGTGATCAAGCGATTTGTTTTGTTCTTACGTCTTCACAAGTATTGACGACCTTCTCACAACGTGCCATCATTCCAGATACGTCATTTCCGGGACTATTCCACAACACCATCCTCCCTTTTTTTCCATCTGCATCTTCCATCTGTAACATCAAATAAAAACAAGTGATTTCACATTGAACATAGCTATACATATAGGAGGCAACCTGTTAGAGCCGTTCGTAAGTGTGACGGGATAGCGTTGGTCTTAAACGTAAAGTTCGTCTTGTGTATTGTGATTGTCATTTATTTAACTTATAGAATTACCTTTTTCGCCATTAATTTCCAAGTACAATATTCGTTATGATATTTCTCTATTGAGCAAGCATATACCGACGGACAAAACTAACTGTAAACCCGTTATCCTCGATGATGTTTCCGTCCTCAAACACCTTCTTCACGTTAGTCATCTCCTCCTGGTCGAACAAGCCCCTGTATAATAAATATTACCAAAGTGTCATTTTTTTCAACATGAGTTCGGTGTGTTTTAAATAAATATATATACTGGCACAATATTATTTAAATATCTAAAAGCTTTTGCTTCACCTTTTAATGATGTGCGCATTACTAAACGTATTGCAAAAAAACACTATTAAAGCATTTCCATTAATTGTTCTGACCTGTTAATGCGTTAATTTTTACCGAACCAAAAATTATCAGTTAGTGAAATAATATTGGATAGAAACATTGCTTAGTCTTTTGATCTTGTCATTAGATATAGGAAGTGTTGTTCAGTATTGTTTTCTATCAAAGGGTTTACATCCTAATTCTTAAAATATTTACTTTTACACAGCAAATAGAACTAACAAAAAAACAAAAACATTTTGATATATATACATAAATTTCTTCATAATCTATAATTATCAAAGCAAATGCAGATGATGATGCCAAACACTTACTTGACTAAGATATATCCCTGATCATCGAAACTCTTCTTCATATCTTTCGTCACCCGGAAACCCTCCGGTGTGTACGAGTAGACTGTGTGAAGAAAAAAATAAGAAATCCAGATCAATAGTTGTATCGAGAATGCAACTGATACGTATTACATATATAGGTTACCAATAAACAGTTAGTAGTAGGGTACAGTAGTACCCATAATAGTGGGTAAGAATAGGATTTTAAACATATTGTTTCCATTTGTTATCTCCCAGTTATTTTTTAATTTCTCACACAATCCGAGTAATCAGTCATTTTTCGAACATAAATAGGTATCCAATGCAATGCATCCAGCGTTATAAGTTCAAAGAAAATGTCTTCCTTTATTTGAGCGATATATGATTTATAGTGGTAATGTCTATCTATTTATATGTTATACTCCACGGAGACTAGAACGACTTTAATGCGTTTAACTATATAAGTTTATAGTATCTCTTCACAACAAAAAATAATATCACAAATATAGAGGATCTCTTTATAATATACCATGTTTATTAGTCTTGTTTAACTTACCACCTGTCAGTGTCGCCATTACAGATGTTTACAGCACGCTTACACCTGGAATTACAATGATATTTCATACAGACCTGCTGTCAGAAAGATCATATTTAGTCATATGGACAACTCACGTGAAATACTGCAACACAAATCACCCAATAATGTATATACGTTACTAATTACAATGATTTTACCGGTAAAGATTTCTGGGACCCGACCAAAGCAGATACGGCTGGACAAGCNCTCTCCATTACCCAAGTATCCCACACTTCATCACTCAGCCGAGCCCTGATCTCCATTACCCAGTCATCCCACCCTTAATCACTCAAACAAGCCCTGGACTTCATTACCCAGTCATCCCACCCTTCGCCACTCAGCCGAGCCCTGATCTCCATTACCCAGTCATCCCACCCTTCATCACTCAGCCGAGCCCTGATCTCCATTTCCCAGTCATCCCACCCTTCATCACTCAGCCGTGCCCTGATCTCCATTACCCAGTCATCCCACCCTTCATCACTCAGCCGAGCCCTGCTCTCCATTACCCAAGTATCCCACCCTTCATCACTCAGCCGAGCCCTGATCTCCATTACCCAGTCATCCCACCCTTCATCACTCAACCGAGCCCTGATCTCCACTACCCAAGTATCCCCTTGCACTTCATCGATCATCCGACCCTACGACCGAATCCATACCCTATCCTTGGTACTCCTGGGTAACACTCACTGACTTTCTCTGCTTTCATGTGATATCTCACGACAAAACTGAAGTCTCGGTGCGTACCAAGTTTGAACAATTGATGTACAAAATTGACCGGCTATGAAGTCACGTGTCGCTCTTCTGTATCCTTAAAGACAGGTGTCAGCCAAGCGTTTGGTAAGTTCTTAACTGAATCAATCAAATAGCTACTCATGTGCTTTTAATAATGCTATGTCATATTCCAGGGGTGCACAGAGCGTAAGTGAGCGTAGGCCCTGTGGTATCGAGAATGCACATACCGTTCATCACACAGCCAACACACCTACTTCGTCTCTAGGACAATAGCAAACGTTCATTACTCAGCGAAACTCTGACCATCAATCACACCAACATCGCTTACCTTTCATTAACATGGTTGGCTTGAAAAAAGTTTTACTTTTAACAGTAAAAAGTCTTAACCACTTGTGATTTGTCAAATTTTCGTTTCACCATTGATTCGTATAGAAGGGTTTCATATATTAGCTATGTTGAAATAGTCATCTCTATTTAAAGTCAATATCAAGCTAGGGCTACGTTAATATACCGAAATATAATCACTAGTAATACGGAGTATGTATGCACTTAATTACAATTTGGAAACACGATGCAGAATTTCAAACGAAGTTAACAGATAATGCCTTATATCGCAATGTCGTCTACTTCAGACTCATTGTTGGTACTGAAATAAAATAAAAAAATGAATCTACATCTGGTGATTTCGACAAATCTTATTACATCAAAATGGAAAAATGTCTATAACACGAACTGTACTATGTTGCAAACAGATGATTCATTTTTAAACAAATGCTTAATTCATATAGACTGTGCCCAAATTAATTTCAGAAACAAAATTACTGCCAACACAGGGGACTGACAGGCAACTAGCAGAGCCAACTACCTTGTTCCGAAAATAATCACTAGATGTATGAAGTAAGAATGCAACATTTCAAAGTCAGCTAATTTTACCACTATTTATAATCGGTTTTATCTGTATATGTTATCAGAGATATTTTATTGTGTATCAGTACGTCATCAATAGCTTCAATAAGTGAATTTGAAAATTAATTAAAAAATCTTGTTTCATTTACTTTTAATTATCATAATTTCATATTTTGTTAATGACAATGACTGTAAAGAACACATGTTTGTATATTATATGTAATACACACAATGAAGCATTTATCTGCCAACAGAAATAAATTGTATAGATATCACGCGCAACGAAATCTCCCAAAGGGTAAAGTGACATGGATCTTACGACACACATATAATAAAACATTTAGTCAGGAAGGTCAGTGTGTGGCTGGTTATTTCAAAACACGCCATGTTGAGGAATAATACACAATAGAAACTTAATCAAATATGTTTACAGTTGCTGAGAAGAAGGAGTTATCAGTCTTATTGACGAGACCATATTTTTAGCTTTAAAGTTTCCCAGATAACCTATCCTGGAAGGAGGTCACAAAAGGGCAAACATGACCTGTGAGACGACCCCTCCGCCGGCATTATCTTACTCACCTTGGAATCAACCAAGTTCAAGTTCGTTATTACTTTAAGTCGGTTGACTTATCAGTTATAACATATATACAAAACAATAAAGAGACAACATACAATATGATACACACACACATACACACATACACACACACATACACAATTCAACTTTTATTCCTTAAGTTTCACAACTTATTGGATAACTATAATTTACAATAAATTACAAATGATATATACATATATGTATTGTGCAATCAACACTCATTATCACTCCCACATCATTATTGTGCATTCAACAATCATTAACGCTCTAACATCATCATTATCATAATCATCATCAACATCATCATCATCATCTGACATTAACAACAACAACAACAACAACGTGTAATCCGTAATGATACAAATGTCAATAATGCATACACAGACATTAATATAAATTATATTGATATGCATGTTTACGTCACTCGTGCCTTATTTGCCTCAAAGATATATCTAGCAAGTTTACGAAGATCGCTGATATTATCAACACTTAGTAACTGTTCAAGTTTATACATTTAAGGATTTCGCCAGTAATATGGTTTTATGTATTTTACTCTCAGAATATGATAATTTCTGCATATTAAAATACAATGATATTCGTCTTCTATATCTGTATTGCAGCTCATACAGTGTCTTTGTTCTCTCGTTATGTTATTGTATCTACCAGTCTCAATAGCTAATTATGTGCAGAAAGACGAAGTTTAGATAAACAGATCCGGTATTTCATAGGAATATACTTTGTCAAATAGTATTGAAGAATATGGTAATTTGCTAAGTGCTTATATAAAATACATTATACACAATGCTAATTCTACACATATCCCAGAACACGTTCACACTGGATAGTAAAGACTGATATTTGTTTCCTAGTCTACACTTGTCAGCATAGGGTCATTTCTAAAGAAAGGACTAAATGAATACATATATTTGTTGAACAACATCGAATAAAAAATGTACGTACCAGAAATAGCGCAAATATATGGGTAGGTCCCCAGTCCAAGGTAAAACTACAAGTGCTGACCAGAGTAGCGCAGATCGCCCCGATACAATCCCCAAGCCCCGCCTCCTGACCCTGATGCCCCGCCTCCTGACCCTGATTCCCCGCCTCCTGACCCTGATGCCCCACCTCCTGACCCTGATGCCCCACCTCCTGACCCTGATCAACTCCATTGTTCTCCACATTCAAGAGATACAGCCATCAATCGAAATCAAAATACTGTAGAAAGGGAGAGGCTGGTATCTTCAACAATTGACTCGTGCTTTTATTCTGGTAGTGGTGCTTACATTTGTAGCACTGCTGACATTATATTTCTTTGGGTAGGCTGTTTAGATAGAATCTGATCACACTAAGGAATATGTCACAGTAGTTATCAGTAACCCCTTGATGTGACGATTTTGTTATAAATCGGGACTAAAAATAAGTCTTCTCTGGTATTTTCGTAGGTCTTTGTGTAAATATTTCCTTTGTTTATATTTTGCCATAATTTCATAGGTTTTCAGTTCGGATTACGGTTCTGTTTACATTCCCTTGTTGCTTTATTTACTTGTCTATCCAGCAGTAGATTGTACATAAAAAAAACTATCTTGCAGGGGAGTACCCTTTCCAGTCTCCATAATGTTGGCTACTTTGGTCTCAATTGAAAGCTTTCCGCTTGTGGTGTTGCAGAGGAGTGCTTTCCCGAATTGATCTTGATGTCCTATTAGGTGCACTGTCAACCCTACTGAACGAGGAGGAGGAGGAGGAGGAGGAGGAGGAGGAGGAACGTATGTCAACTTGAGGTGAATTATTACTAATAGTCAATACAATTTATATATAAAACGATTAACCAGGTACGGGTATCGGAGGTCCTCTGTTTTTTGTGATTTTTTATTTGATTAGGTATTCAAGCAAGTCATAAATTTCTATTCATGAAAAATATGTTTGAAAGAATGCACCATGATAAAGATAACCACACTTTCTTCGTGTGATAAATTTGAAATTAAAAATTTGGTCCTTACAAAGCAGAAAATTGAAAATTATGTTTTCGTTTTTCCGAACATTCGAGTTGTAGCGGTATATTATCATTTTTTTCTACTCTTGATTAAATGTTAAATTGCAACAGCTGAAACAGTTACAGACAAAATTTGGTTATAACACAAAGAAGTCTTGAATATGAAGACATTTTGAAAAAAAAGCCGACAGAATTTTAAGTATTTTTCTAATGAAGATACTGGAGAAATTTTAGAAACCGTATTTCTTTTATAACTTAGCTTTATTCCTTTAGTTTTGCGATGCATGTCATTGTATATTTTCCACAATCTGGTACTCGTCTTTGTGATAGTTAAACCAGAGACGCATACACTCCTCCAATAATACAAAATATCGCTTGGCACACAGTAGTATTGTTTCCTGATTCTTATATAAAACAAATAAACAACGAATTATTTTTATGCGATGTAAACGGCAAACCAAAAAAACATTAATTCAAGGAGCAAAGGCGATCATTTATTTCATAATATTGTTAAAGATTAACAAACACGTTTTGTAATATATAATATATCATATATATTACATGAAGTTTCTAACAGTGGAGGTATTGTGTATGTATTAGATACATTCTATGTAATACACTATATATTTTCTATCTTATCTTAAAGGACGATTCTTGCATGCGTACGGAATTATTGCATTATAGCTTCCAGGGATTTAACCCGGTGACATCAATATGTTATTTTGAATCACTATGTTCCAATCCTATGTAAATTGGTGCAGATAGCTTAAAAACGGCACACCGAGCTTTCCTCCTTATCATTGCTTACATCAAATGGAAGTGTCCATCATTTCTAGTTTTCCTACCTTAGACAGATGTGCATTCCTTAATGCAACAACAGTCTCTGTTTGTAAACATCATTCTTTCTGCAGACAAACTTGTCTGAACGTCGAACGTCTCCTCTGTGACTTTTTGATTCTAAGGTTTCGCACAATGTTGCTTTCACATATCAAAGTTTAGGTTCTGCAGGAATATTCCACGAGAAATAAATGCTCTTGGACCAGAACTGCGCCAATCTTAAAGACGGAGCTGAAAATGCACTGTATGGAAGTTTTGTCACAAATAAATAACAATATCAAGAGCAATATGTCCTTCTTTTACGCGTGTCCTAACTTCTCATCATGTTTTTTTTTAAAGTAAAAACGTGCATGTAATACGTAAGTTGTACATCGCTTATTGTTGGAAATCTTCATCGCTTGATAACGTTACCAATTCCTCAATTCGTCCTTCGATTATAATTAGTTTTGCAATATATTCCTTGATTATCATTGTGGATGATTAACTACCTGTTTTCCCACATATAAATGACAACTGGTTTTTTTTCTCTATTTATTCTTCAGTTTTCTTTGTTATCGGTTTATGTACCAGTTCATCTCATGAGACAAATGCACCAACATTACGCCTTATATATACCTATTTCTCGGTTGTTAATGTTCCCGGTTTCTCTACCTCTCCTTTGCTAATTAGTGTTTCCTGTTTATCACCTTTACCTTTATAGATCGGTTTCTATTCTTCGTTTGTTAGTATTACACGTTTCTGTTCTACGTTTACTTGTGTTAGATTTCTCTGGATAATCATCGCTTATTATCGTTACAGTCTTATCTGACAATATCCGTATATACCTATTTCTCGGTTATTTATCTTACCTGTTTCGCGCGTGTTCCTCAGATTGTGACGATTTGTGTTACCGAATGTGAATTGAAAACCTTCTAGAATACAGAGTATTATATTTTTCATCAAACAAAAGAAATAAGACTTGAGCTGAGCTATGTATAAAAAAAACATTGTATCGATTCCTGCCACAGTTTTCCAGCGTACTCAAAGAAAACCATGAAAAGATTATCTACCTTTTCCTGTTATCTGATATACGAAACAAAAATGTTAATAAAATGACATGGCAGATTTTTCTATATCTCCGTTTACTTTCTATTGTATTGTATTTTCCCATGAGCTGTCCTTTTGAATGGGTACAGATAACAAGGTCGATTCGCTTTTCTTTCAGTTTGGTTTGGATACAACACCTCCAAAGATGATACACTGGAGAAACTCAAAAATCGGGCTTAGTATCTTATCTGTTTATATTTATATTAATTCGATACGTTTATGTTTAATTTTACTTGCGTATGTCTTTTATATTAATTTGTCAAGCGCTTTAGAGCAGTTAGCTTCAGCAGAATAGAGCGCTTGATAAGTTATTAGTTATTATTGTGTGTTACTGTTGTATGTCCGATTTACAGTTATTACTATTTTAGGCGTGTCATGGTGTTTTGGTGCTGGAGGAAAACCGGAGTACCCGGGGATAAACCACCGAACTGCGGCCAGTACCAGGCGACTGTACCACGTAGGCCTCGAATCGTTGACCCAGTGATGGAGGGAGTTAATCGTAGACGGTCAGACGCCTTAACCAATTAGCCAGCGCGAGCATGACCGAAAAATTATCATCACTATTTTACATTACACAAGGACACTTATATTATATTAAACAACGCAACATTTGATACTGCAAACAAATACATACACATGTTCTATGTATGAGATAATCTCAAAGACGTTTAAATGTAGCGCATACGATTTCACAACATAACTTTCTCTTGACAATTGGGTCATTCCGATACGTTCGATTCATCGCAGAGTTCAGTGTTGATCCTCAAGGCATGAAGTAAAGCACCGTCTCTTACTTCCTCCAAGAGAATTAATAATATCATTTGTCACGTAAGAACATATCGCAAATCAGTATTGATGTACATGTATATAGTAGCATAGTTATTTCCCTGTCACAAGAAACAGCAACATTACTTTGCTACAGATTAATAAATGCAAATGTACCCTCGTGTATATAAAGAAATATGTTAAAATACGTAGCATATTTTGTCATATTCCAAGATATTTATTATATCTATACAGAAAACACTGACCTATCTTGTGGTGTTTTTTTTTACTAATTATAGTTATTCATGACGTTAATGTTATAGTGTTAGGTATATAAATGTTTCTGGCACGTTACAAAATAGTGCTGTCTGATAACATCATGTTAGAGGTTAGCAACAATAACAGTTTACCAATCCCTTTATTCTTCACATAACATTTGTCCGATTAGTATGCTACTTGGAATAATCCATATGTCAGTGTTGTGCGTGAACAGGTGCTCCTTCACTGATTTGTTCAGTCAGCCACCTTGTTAAATTTGTGGCTCTACTATCCAGAAATCTTTTCCCTCGAAGTCGGTCATGTTTGTACATCTTCTTACAGCGTCGTCAGAAACCTATATTAATGTAAACAAATAGATAGATATAAGTACCAGCAGAACTGAATATAGACGAACGTTTTCAATATTTCAACAGGCGATATATCTACACGTGTACCTGTTTGATTGGACGATAACCTGGGTGTTTTTGGTGCGGTCCTGGGTTGTTTGACTTCCGGTTGTAGGCTAGAATGAGCGCCCGTCTGATATCGGCACTAGTGTTGTCACTACTCGTATGGAGAACGTTACAGTGGAAGAATAGTGCATCACCTGGCGGTAAAATGTTATAAGTATATGCATGTTATTTGCCGTAGTGCAAAAAACAAACAACACACAACAATAAAAACATTCAGTCGAAGTTGTTCATACCGGTATTTATCTTATAAAATCAATTACAAAAACATGGTACTTCTTTAAATGAAGAACTGAACACACTGAAGTCAGGAATTCTATCTCAGTATACCTGCGTCGAGTTCGGCATGCACGCGCGGAAGTCTTCCTTGTAACTCCTTGACCCTATCCACGTCAGCCCCAGTCTGGTGAGCCACGATTGTATGGTCAATCCGGCCACATTTGTGAGATCCGCTCAGTAACTGCAAATCACAAAGTGATCATTAGGGTTCGTTCATTAAATGCTACCCACTGACTACATGTATATTGAAGTGGCTGAATTTCAGCCAAGGTCTACGAATCATACAAAAATAATACAAGTGATAACCGCGTTTCCTTCCAGGTTTTTCAATGAAATTTTCCGGCTGTTTCGAATCATAAACGCTTTATACAACATTCTTTAGTGATGCTGATCTAATTACCCGTTAAAAACTACTTTGTTGTGTATAACGTTAATTTGCCTCGAAGGTTTTCAATTGCATGCAGAAAGAAAAGGTATTATTATCGATTTTCAAATCTTCTGTTCATCGACGCAACCGCAATGTGAATGTGAATGTGAATGTGAAGTCAAATTCAAAATAATATTTAAGAATTCGAGGTCTTCAGATGATTATTATACAGCACACATAACACGTCAACAACGCAAACATTTCAAGAATAATGTCATTTAAATAATTTTGTGACCAGCGTTAAAATCATTACAATTTTATTAAATCAGTAACCGTACCTGAAGACATCCATTGGCTTTCTTACACTGATCGACTGCCACACTCACAAACATGTCCGGGAACACACAGCCATACTTGTACCAGTATCTGTTATAGAAAACTTCATATCCTGTCATTTACCTTCAGTATAACATAATGGTCACCTCTTTCTCAATACTAAAGTCTGGAACATTTACCTTCAGTAACAATTATGATAACCTAACAACCAATGTCTGCAAGATTTACCTACAGATTAACAGTCATTCTCACCTAACTAGCAAACTCTGTAAGATTTACCTACAGAATAAAAGTTATTCTCAGCTAACAATCCGACTCTAGAAGAGTTAACCGAACCTAATGATAATGGTCACCGCATCCCTAATACTAAAATATTTACCTTCACTATAACTATAATTGTCAGCTCACTATTAAACTTTACAAGTATCTACAGATGTGCAAGCATGGGCGTTTCACTTCCAAACTCATCGACAGTGATTTCTTACAGCTTCTATCATGTTGTGATTCCACAATACCAAAACAATTATAAACAGGTGCTTCTTTCCATTGCGGTGTGTTATACCCTAAAATATAAAACTGTCTGTGTTACCAGCCTGTCGTACCTTACGTAACGTACCATTAGTCCTGTCTCAGGTAACGTATCCATAGTCCTATGTCTAGTTACGTACTCAGGTAACGTACTCATGTAACGTACCCATAGTCCTGTGTATAGTAACGTACTCAGATAACGTACCCATAGTCCTGTGTCTAGAAACGTACTCAGGTAACGTACCCATAGTCCTGTGTCTAGTAACGTACTCAGATAAAGTACCCATTATCCTTTCTCTAGTAACGTATTCAGCTAACGTACCAATAGCCCTGGCTCTGGTAACATACCAATAGTCATGTCTCTAGTAATATACCAATAGTCCTGTCTCTAGTAACTTCCCAATAGACATGTCTCTAGTAACGTACCAATAGCACTGTCTCTAGTAACATACCAATAGGCCTGTCTCTAGTAACTTACCAATATCCCTGTCTCTAGAAACGTATTAAGCTACCGTATCAATAGCCCTGTCGTCTCCAGTAACGTACTCAGGTAACGTACCCATAGTCCTGTGTATAGAAACGTACTCAGATAACGTACCCATAGTCCTGCGTCTAGAAACGTACTCAGGTAACGTACCCATAGTCCTGTGTATAGAAACGTACTCAGATAACGTACCCAGAGTCCTGTGTCTAGAAACGTACTCAGGCAACGTGCCCATAGTCCTGTGTCTAGTAACGTACTCAGATAAACTACCCATTATCCTTTCTCTAGTAACGTCTTCAGCTAACGTACCAATAGCCCTGGCTCTGGTAACATACCAATAGTCATGTCTCTATTAACTTACCAATAGTCATATCTCTAGTAACTTACCAATAGTCATGTCGCTAGTAACTTACCAATAGCCCTGTCTCTAGTAACTTACCAATATCCCTGTCTCTAGAAACGTATTAAGCTAACGTATCAATAGCCCTGTCGTCTCCAGTAACGTACTCAGGTAACGTACCAATAGTCCTGCATTTAGTAACGTACCAATATCCCTGTCTCTATCAACTTACCAATAGCCCTGTCTCTATAAACTTACCAAAAATCATGTCTTTAGTAACATACCAATAGCCCTGTCTGTAGTAACATACCAATAGCCCTGTCTCTAGCAACATACCAATAGCCCTGTCTCTAGTAACATATCAATAGCCCTGTCTCTAGTAACTTACCAATATCCCTGTCTCTAGTAACATACCAATAGTCCTGTCTCTAGTAACTTACCAATAGTCATGTATCTAGTAACTTACCAATAGTCCTGTCTCTAGTAAATTACCAATAGCCCTGTCTCTAGTAACTTACCAATAGTCATGTATCTAGTAACTTACCAATAGTCCTGTCTTTAGTAACTTACCAATAGCCCTGTCTAGAGTAACTTACCAATAGCCTGTCTCTAGTAACTTACAAATAGTCATGTCTCTAGTAACTTACCAAAAGCCCTGTCCATAGTAACTTACCAATATCCCTGTTTCTAGTAACATACCAATAGTCATGTCTCTAGTAACTAACCAATAGCCCTTTCTATAGTAACTTAGCAATAGCCCTGTCTCTAGTAACGTACCAATATCCCTGTCTCTAGCAACTTACCAATAGTCATGTCTCTAGTAACTAACCAATAGCCCTTTCTATAGTAACTTACCAAGAGCCCTGTCTCTAGTAACGTACCAATACCCCTGTCTCTAGTAACGTACCAATATCCCTGTCTCTATCAACTTACCAATAGCCCTGTCTCTGTTAACTTACCAAAAATCATGTCTTTAGTAACATACCAATAGCCCTGTCTCTAGTAACGTACCAATAACCCTGTCTCTAGCAACTTACCAATAGTCATGTCTCTAGTAACTAACCAATAGCCCTTTCTATAGTAACTTAGCAATAGCCCTGTCTCTAGTAACGTATTAAGCTAACGTACCAATAGTCCTGCATTTAGTAACAAACCAATATCCCCGTCTCTATCAACTTACCAATAGCCCTGTCTCTGTTAACTTACCAAAAATCATGTCTTTAGAAACATACCAATAGCCCTGTCTCTAGTATCTTACCAATAGCCCTGTCTTGAGTAACTCACCAATAGCCTGTCTCT
This sequence comes from Mizuhopecten yessoensis, assembly GCF_002113885.1. Classification (NCBI taxonomy): domain Eukaryota; kingdom Metazoa; phylum Mollusca; class Bivalvia; order Pectinida; family Pectinidae; genus Mizuhopecten; species Mizuhopecten yessoensis. The sequence continues at coordinate 504,658 of NW_018403664.1, read as the reverse complement.
AGTAACTTACAAATAGTCATGTCTCTAGTAACTTACCAAAAGCCCTGTCCATAGTAACTTACCAATATCCCTGTCTCTAGAAACGTATTAAGCTAACGTATCAATAGCCCTGTCGTCTCCGGTAACGTCCTTAGGTAACGTACCAATACCCCGGTCTCTAGTAACGTACCAATAGTCCTGCATTTAGTAACGTACCAATATCCCTGTCTCTAGCAACTTACCAATAGTCATGTCTCTAGTAACTAACCAATAGCCCTTTCTATAGTAACTTAGCAATAGCCCTGTCTCTAGTAACGTACCAATATCCCTGTCTCTATCAACTTACCAATAGCCCTGTCTCTATAAACTTACCAAAAATCATGTCTTTAGTAACATACGAATAGCCCTGTCTCTAGTAACTTACCAATGGTCATGTCTATAGTAACTCACCAATAGTCCTGTCTCTAGTAACATACCAATAGCCCTGTCTCAAGTAACTTACCAATAGTCCTGTCTTTAGTAACTTACCAATAGCCCTGTCGCTAGTAACGTACCAATAACCCTGTCTCTAGTAACTTACCAATATCCCTGTTTCTAGTAACATACCAATAGTCATGTCTCTAGTAACTTACCAATATCCCTGTTTCTAGTAACATACCAATAGTCATGTCTCTAGTAACTAACCAATAGCCCTTTCTATAGTAACTTAGCAATAGCCCTGTCTCTAGTAACGTACCAATATCCCTGTCTCTAGCAACTTACCAATAGTCATGTCTCTAGTAACTTACCAATAGTCCTGTCTCTAGTATCTTACCAATAGCCCTGTCTAGAGTAACTTACCAATAGCCTGTCTCTAGTAACTTACCAATTGTCATGTCTCTAGTAACTTACCAATATCCCTGTCTCTAGTAACATACCAATAGCCCTGTCTCTAGTAACATACCAATAGCCCTGTCTATAGTAACTTACCAATATCCCTGTTTCTAGTAACATACCAATAGTCATGTCTCTAGTAACTAACCAATAGCCCTTTCTATAGTAACTTAGCAATAGCCCTGTCTCTAGTAACGTATTAAGCTAACGTACCAATAGTCCTGCATTTAGTAACAAACCAATATCCCCGTCTCTATCAACTTACCAATAGCCCTGTCTCTGTTAACTTACCAAAAATCATGTCTTTAGAAACATACCAATAGCCCTGTCTCTAGTATCTTACCAATAGCCCTGTCTTGAGTAACTCACCAATAGCCTGTCTCTAGTAACTTACCAATTGTCATGTCTCTAGTAACTTACCAATAGCCCTGTCTCTAGTAACTTACCAATAGCCCTGTCTCTATTAACGTATTAAGCCAACGTACCAATAACCCTGTCGTCTCCAGTAACGTAATCAGGTAACGTACCAATAGCCCTGTCTCTAGTAACGTACCCATAATCCTGGTGCCATTCAAATGTGCCTCCAATGTAGGGTTCCTTGGTTACAAGTTTGGTATGGTAATGGTAAACCTCACCTCCAAGAAGCTGTGAACAGACACCAAACGTCAGTAAGTATAAGTATATACTGAACACTCATCTGGCTAATGCTAATGCTTAACCCTAACCCTGCTCAACATGTAGATTACACTATTAGGCATTACTTAACACATAATTCGCACTGGTGTTATCTGATTTCTTCTCATCAAAATGCCTCTGATATATATTATATGTTGAACAATATTTGAAATCAGTTTTTTTCATAATCTAAACAAACATTATTTGGATCGTTAAAATAATTTGAAACTTTGTTCATATATTGTATTAATATTATGTATATGTGATATCATATATATGGAAATCAAACGCCTATAGTTATTTTAACGATAAATTACAGAATCGATTAAACGATTTATAAATATATATAAAAATGTTTTCTTTTTTCAAAATACTGCTGTTGATATATATAGTTTTACTAAGATCTCGGGATTTCTTCATAAGGTCCCATTTGAGAAATTTTGCAGCAAATGTTAAACCATAATTGATATCCTTTTTATAATTTCCAGAAGGTTGTAAATAACCTAGACAAATTGATCTTGTTTAACAGAAATAAATTTTTAGACGATATATAATACGGAATTTGAAATATGTTCCATTGAATACATGTTTATATACCTTATCACATGTACCTGCCACCTTATGGCAGCGAGCCACCATTCCTGTGACGTCTTCACCTGGATGTTGCCACAGTATGAGCTTTGGTTCCTTGCCGCTTTTGTCGGGTCTCTGCATGGTGAAATTATTTAGAAATGACGCACAGGACAATTTTTTTACAAAATGAAAGGAGAACAAGTTGTAAAGTATCTTATGTCAACTGAGAAATGAGGCGAGTAACCTGAACTATGATCTGTTCAAAGATCAATTGAAAGAGTCTCCATCTTGTCTGTGTGGTGATGCTTATGAAACTGCTACCCATTATCTGTTACCATGTCCAATGTATACTGATGAGAGACAAACTTTAATAAATGAGATTTTTGAAGTGTGTCCGGTTAATCTTGATAGTAAACCACTTCTTAATGGAAGCACTATGTTAAACAATACTGAAAATAAATCTATACTTGGTAGTGTTCTTAAATATATATACAACACAAGAAGACTTGTTTAATTAATCAAAACAATCTATAAATTTTGTTATATATAGTCATAATTGATAAAGTATTGTCCCTAAACCATTATGTGATTCTACTGCTTGTTATATCTACATTGATGTTTATACTATACACCTAAAGGATTCAGCTTTGGGTGCTGTTTTTACTGATGGGTGCAATCAAGTAAAACATAATTGTGCTAAGTTTTGCTTAGTGTTCTGTGGTCGAATCTGGATTCTTCTCGAGTTGATGATTTGTGAACGTTAGAGGCCGTTAGTGACATTTTGTCTGAAACTCGATGGGATGAAAGATTTACACATAGAACACTGGCAATACATCTTACACATACACTACAATTTCAAAATCTTCTAGCTGAATTGCCTCATTTTATTTTTTATATTTTGATGTTGTTGTATCCCTTACTTTTTATCACTCCTACCATTGATATATATTGATACTAAATGGTTCTATACTTTTAACTACTTCATGCAACAGCAGCAGAGTATGAACAGGGGGCATTAATGACTTGCAAAATAATTTACAATTGTAGCAATTTCTCTGTTTAACATATCATTAGGGCATTGCTTTCCTTTTACTAATTCATTATGATTGACTTTTTAATAAGAGCATTGTATAGCTAAAAATATCAGTTAAATATTTATATGTAATTGAAACATACATGGAATTATCTCCCCTATACCATCTGCTATATACAGACTGGGGATATATGCTACTTATTATATATAATTTGCATCAATATTTTCTTACAAACCATTTCATTCATCTTTGTCTTTGTCATGTCAACCTAAGGAGAGAACTTATATAGGCCTAGCCTGCTGTTCAATCCTATTGTTTACTCAATAAAATGTGATGAAATGAAATGAAAGTATTACTGAGAACAATATGAAGGCAATGAGAACGAGGACTTAGTGAAAGCAATCATGATAATAACAAATAAGTAATGGTACAGATAAGTAAGTAGTTAAATCTGCGAGTAAGCTAGTACCAAGATCAAGTTAGCAATGTAACCAGTAAGCCATTTTAGAATGATATTAATAAAGTTCAAAACAACTCAAGCATAGATAAGTCGACCATCTCTTGTATAAAACTGGGTTTGTAGGATGTATACTCACTCCGTACTGGAACTTAAGTACTTCAGGACTTTCAATGACCTCTTTGACCTTAGTCAGCTCCTCTTTGTCCAGTAACCCCCTAAACATCAATCAAATTAGATTATTTAAAACATGCTCGTGTTGCTGCCAAGAAATATTTATGACAAGACGTATCAGGATAGCATAGATTGAAAGTCGATTGAAGAACATGTATCTTAGCCCATATTTACTAGATACAAAAGTATTGACAAACAGCACTGTTACTCGCCTGATAAGTATGTAACCTTTGTCCCAGAACGTTTGCAGGACGTCATCTGTCACTTCAAAGGAACCGTCGTCACCCAGTTGGAATTCTGCAATAAGACAAGAAAACTAGCATGGTGATACTGAGCCTTTCTCATCGATTTGTTTAATTTTGCTTTTGATAATTCTATTAGCAATGTTTACCTTGTTCTACCTACTGCTGGTCAAGCTACTCTTTGTACGACATGAGACGACATGGACAAATAATCCACATTATCAATAATGTCAACAGATATTCATTCTTCAGTTGTAAGTTAACATTGTAAAGACTATAATTAGGGGCAATCAACAAATGCCATCCTCCGTAGAGGTCCGAGTTACTATTTAAGTATGCGATAAAAGAGGAACAAGTTACTCTCCATACAGGTTAAAATCACCATTCAGATCAATAATTAACAACTTCTTTCTTTGATGCCATGATAACTCATATCACATAATCACGGATTGTTCAATATATTTCCCATGTTTGGACAGTGGTTTAATACAGGTTTTGCCAACTGTCATCCTTGTCGTATTCTTTTGAAGACTGCTTTTCATGGGTAATTAAAGTTGTTATCACAATTTAACGGCTGCTCCAGATCAGTACTGAGTATCACGAGTTCCTAAACAGGTTTGCCCTTTTGACAAATCAACTACACAACCAAACTTTCTTCCGGAGAGGTAGAGGGAGAGGCTGCGGTGGTCAACATTAGATTGATAATATTCTTTGGTGTTTATTAGCAAACGTTTGTCCATTGTGGCATATCTTGTTGATGATATAATTCCTTTTCTAAATTTTACAGGAGATATCATGACCGGTTAATTGAACATGAGATATCATGACCAGTTAGTTTTACAGGAGATATCATGACCAGTTAATTGAACAGAAGATAGCATGACCAGTTAATAGTACAGGAGATATCATGACCAGTTAATTTTACAGGACATATCATGACCAGTTAATTGTACAGAGGATAGCATGACCAGTTAATTGTACAGGAAATATCATGACCAGTTAATTGTACAGAAGAAAGCATGACCAGTTAATTGTACAGGAGATAGCATGACCAGTTAATTGTACAGGAGATATCATGACCAGTTGAGTGTACAGGAGATAGCATGACCAGTTAATTGTACAGAAGATAGCATGACCAGTTAATTGTACAGAAGATAGCATGACCAGTTAATTGTACAGGAGATGTCATGACCAGTTAATTATACAGGAGATATAATGACCAGTTAATTGTACAGGAGATAGCATGACCAGTTAATTGTAAAGAAGATAGCATGACCAGTTAATTGTATAGGAGATATCATGACCAGTTAATTGTACAGGAAATATCATGACCAGTTAATTGTACAGGAGATATCATAACCAGTTAATTGTACAGGAGATATCATGACCGGTTGAATGTACAGGAGATAGCATGATCAGTTAATTGTACAGAAGATAGCATGACCAGTTAATTTTACAGGAGATATCATGACCAGTTAATTGTACAGGAGATATAATGACCAGTTAATTGTACAGGAGATAGCATGACCAGTTAATTGTACAGGAGATATCATGACCAGTTAATTGTACAGGAGATATCGTGACCAGTTAATTGTACAGGAGATATCATAACCAGTTAATTGTACAGGAGATATCATAACCAGTTAATTGTACAGGAGATATCATGACCAGTTGATTGTACAGGAAATAGCATGACCAGTTAATTGTACAGGAGATATCGTGACCAGTTAATTGTACAGGAGATATCATAACCAGTTACTTGTACAGGAGATAACATGACCAGTTAATTGTACAGGAGATATCATGACCAGTTAATTGTATAGGAGATATCGTGACCAGTTAATTTTACAGGAGATATGATGACCAGTTAATTTTACAGGAGATATCATGACCAGTTTATTTTACAGGAGATATCGTGACCAGTTAATTGTACAGGAGATATCATAACCAGTTAATTGTACAGGAGATATCATGACCAGTTGATTGTACAGGAAATAGCATGACCAGTTAATTGTACAGGAGATATCGTGACCAGTTAATTGTACAGGAGATATCATGACCAGTTGATTGTACAGGAAATAGCATGACCAGTTAATTTTACAGGAGATATCATGACCAGTTAGTTTTACAGGAGATAGCATGTATAGTAAACTGTACAGGATATATCATGACTAGTGAATTGTACAGGAGATAGCATGACCAGTAAATTGTACAGGAGATATCATGACCAGTTAATTGTACAGGAGATAGCATGACCAGTTAATTGTATAGGAGATATCATGACCAGTTAATTTTACAGAAGATATGATGACCAGTTAATTTTACAGGAGATATCGTGACCAGTTAATTGTACAGGAGATATCATGACCAGTTAATTGTACAGGAGATATGAACAGTTAATTTTACAAGAGATATCATGACCAGTTAATTTTACAGGAGATAGCATGTATAGTAAACTGTACAGGATATTTCATGACTAGTTAATTGTACAGGAGATAGCATGACCAGTAAATTGTATAGGAGATATCATGACCAGTTAATTGTACAGGAGATAGCATGACCAGTTAATTGTACAGGAGATATCATGACCAGTTAATTTTACAGAAGATATGATGACCAGTTAATTTTACAGGAGATATCATGACCAGTTTATTTTACAGGAGATAGCATGACCAGTTAATTGTACAGGAGATATAATGACCAGTTATTTTCACAGGAGATATCATGACCAGTTAATTGTACAGGAGATATCATGACCAGTTAATTGACAGGAGATATCATGACCAGTTAATTATACAGGAGATATCATAACCAGTTAATTGTACAGGAGATATCGTGACCAGTTAATTTTACAGGAGATATGATGACCAGTTAATTGTACAGGAAATATCGTGACCAGTTAATTGTACAGGCGATATCATGACCAGTTAATTGTACAGGAGATATCGTGACCAGTTAATTGTACAGGCGATATCATGACCAGTTAATTTTACAGGACATATCATGACCAGTTAATTGTACAGGAAATATCATGACCAGTTAATTGTACAGGAGATATCATGACCAGTATCATGACCAGTTAATTGTACAGGAGATATCATGACCAGTATCATGACCAGTTAATTGTACAGGAGATAGCATGTATAGTAAACTGTACAGGATATATCATGACTAGTTAATTGTACAGGAGATAGCATGAATTGTACAGGAGATATCATGACCAGTTAATTGTACAGGAGATATCATAACCAGTTAATTTTACAGGAGATATCATAACCAGTTAATTGTACAGGAGATATCATGACCAGTTAATTTCACAGGAGATATCCTGACCAGTTTTGTTTATTAAGTGTGCTCTTGGTGTATTTGTTTTTCATGTCTTTTAATGATAGTCCGCTGTTGTCCTTGATAATTGAGTCTGTATGTTTACAGGTGTTTTATTATTGAATCATACCGGGAGTAACTTTATCAAAAGTTGGCTAATCATATACATTGTATAAAGTTACAATCTTCAGAACACTGACGACAGAATAGACTGGAACAAAATGACAATTATGACCGGAACAGGAAATAGAAGATTACATGCGCAGTGAACATAATGATAAAGATGATACGGAACAGGTTTTAATATATAACGATTGGTGTACATACCGCATGCTTTATCCATTACGTCGGCCACGTACGGTTGCAAATGAATGGCTTTGTTATGAAATAGAAGAAACAGTCATGCAAACATGTGTAAACATTATATTAATTCCTCTTTATTCATACGCGTATAAATTAGTATCGGTTACACGTTGTACTCACCCTGTAGGATGTGTGTGTCCTTGGCCTGGATTCAGGTAGAGATAGGTACATCTGATATAGATATGGTCATCTTGTTGTACCGCACTCATACATGACTTATCATATGATTAGGAAGTTAACTACAGTCACGACTAGTTATGTTAAAGGTTTTAACATGCTAATCTCATCTAACACAGTCGGAGTATGTGTGTACGAAAAGCAGTACGTTCAACTTTGAACAGCGTTTTATCTGCCCTGTATCTGTCTGTCCCTGTTTGACCCGAAATGACCTTCTGCGTTAAAGGGGCATTACTATATTATATAAACATCTTCATTAAGTCTATAAGTATGCAATGTATATGCATTCATAGTTATTGTTGAAATCACAAATTCACCCTGAATCCTTGACCATTTCACAGATATTTTAATCTCATTTAGTCTCATAAAAAATAACGATTTTATAAAATTCAGTATTTAGATAAAATATGTGTATGAATCGTGTATGGTTGGTATCCAAGGTTTCAATCTTGCATCGTAACGCTGATAACGTCAACACGTTGGTCATGCCATAATAGCTGTTACGAATGTCAGTTGAAAGTCGCATGGTTTATACTGGCATTGCCCACGGTGGTAAATATTATGACATCAGTGACATTGTTCAATTGACACAAGAGGTGCAATGTAGCATCACTCTCATCACTCGACATCATTGACGGAAATTTAGGTGTAAAACTGTACCAATGATAGTATTCTGTATTATTGACGTGGATTGGAGATGATTAACTAGTATGTACCATACAGCTGGCAACATCGACATGAAATTAAGATAGAAATAAAGATTATATATTAACTAGATCATTATATCTAAAATAATAATTTAAGAATTTAGTTTATTTTAGTAATGTGTCTGTAACTTTCCATTAAGATAGACATCATATAAAACATTTGTTGAGGGGTTTATCATTGGTTTATCATTGGTTTATCATTGACGCGGAGTAATATAAGCGCATTTTTCTTTTATTCAAATAGTATTAGTATTTTGGTTTTTTCTACCTAATGTGAGCTGTTGGAAAACTTCTGTAAACCAAAATGATCCAACATTCTGTGAACCAAAATGATCCAAAATTTCATGTTGTTATATTATCTAATCTAGAGAGTTTATACAGATGTATTCAGGTTTATATGACTTACTAGGTTTATATGTACTAGTAACATTTCCAATGTTCAATGAAATAAATATGTAAATTGTGAAAGTCTATGTGCAAAGTGGATGTATTATGATCAGGGACGTAACCAGGACTATGAGTATGTGGAAGCATACGAAGCGCGGAGTAGGGGGTGGGTTCGAATGGGGGGTAACCCCCTCCTGAGTTTGGGGGTTCCGGGGGGGGGGGGTTACCCCCACCCCCCGAGATTTTTTTTGAATCTGGAACCCATTCTGGTGCAGTTTGAGACATAAAATACCTATCATTTTCATATTTGGCTTGTAGTACTTTTTATCAAATGCGTAATAATTAGTTCCACATGAACAAGGAACATTTTCGTTAAATAGTCAATAAAAGAAACAATATCAATGAGATAATGAATTCACTGAGGGCCCAGGATTATATGAGTTGTTAAAGTTTATCACATGAAGTTCTACAATGTGATCCTTGTTAAAAGTATACTTAAAAAAATTATGTGGAAGCCCGTGCGTCCGTGCGTACGCCTGGTTACGTCCCTGATGATTTTGAAATTAAGTCATAGAATTCAAATATCTAACCTTCGTATAGCAAAGCCAATTATGTTATACGAGTTATGTCCCTTATTATTATTTTAACGATACAAGATCGGGGTGAATATGTGATGTATTTGTAATTACAAGGATTTTGATACAAAAAAAAAAAGAATCAAACGAGCTGAAAGTAATGGTATTGTAAATATATATATTTCTGTAAAGCTGGCGTTGTATTACTTTTGTAAATGATCTGTGCCATATCACAGTGGACAATCAGTATTAAAATCAGCTCTTTATTATGACAATTTATTTTTAACATACGTCAAAGTATTCACCGTGAACTTTAAAGCGGTTTCCTTCTTAATCCCCGTGAACAGTATTTGTTGCGCTCTGGTTTCGAATGACTTCAGCTTTCCACTGCTCCTGAATGGACGACTTTGAGCTTTTTGAACTACGCGGTGTTCGTTGTCCTACATTCAGTAAAGTCGGTGATTATTCTACCTTCTGATGCAGTGCTGATGTTAGGCCATCTGCTTTAATTTTCACATCCAACCTTTAGGTGCATGCTGACTGTTTTAGAGCTTTACACTTTTGTGTTATTTTACCGTTTGGTTGTCGTTGACAACTTGGTTCAGAGTTAGTGATTTTTGTAACAATTGAATTCATTTATAATGTATGTAATAAATAGGCAACAAACAATGGATTGGTTGAGACAGTATTATTTGGAAATTAGTAAATTTTCTTTGCTTTAACTGTAAAATGATACATCTAAAAATTACATTTAACTTGTCTTGTGCAATTAACGGGAATGATATCCTCATCAGTATCACAGAAGTAGATGTTCATTGGATGATTTCTAACATATTAATTTGTTTATTTCAGTATCGTCCTTACCCTTGCATTGTTCGATTTCTACATTCTCCAAAGCTAATACTATGAAATAAAAATAATCCCAAAAGTAAAACGGTTGTCTTTTCTTTCACCAGTGCAATATGCATAGTCGTTTCCATTTCTAACATTATTTAATATGTTAACTGTCTAGTTTCAATTTTACAATAGATCCTCAGAAGTGAAAGCTCACGAAACAATCAAATTCATCCATGTGTGGCTCACCATGTTGAAACGTCTTCATCTGGAAGGTCGTGGCGTTCTGTGCGGTATAATACGTGGCGTTCTGTGCGGTATAATACGTGGCGTTCTGTGCGGTATAATACGTGGCGTTTCGGCTTCCCAAACATTTTGCATTTCATACAAGTGACACTGACTGCAGTATGCAGTAACTCTGCCCAATTATTTCACACCTACATGTGTTGCTGGTGTTGGTGTGCAGACAGAGTCTTCCCATCTTGTGTTACATGTATTGAAGCGTCGGTAGCATACATCTTTCCACTGTTTTTATTTCCTTTATTGATCTATTGAATTCACAATATTTGGATCTTTCACAATGAGTGGCATTCGGATACAGGAAAGCCGAAAGGATATGCGTTAACATATAATAGTGATATAGAGGTGGATTGACACAAAACATTGACGAATTTCTTTGACCACACTATCGCTAACAATTATCCAGTTACATATCTAAGTAATACGAATCCAGTGCCTATATTGCGTCATGCTGTTTTTATTACGTATTGGGCGGTGTGTTAAAGTGGATGTAAGTGACGGCGTGTTAAGGTGGATATAAGTGACGGCGTGTTTAAGTGGATGTAAGGGGTGGAGTGTTTATGTGGATGTATAGGGCAGCGTGTTTAAGTTGATGTGTTGGGCAGCGTGTTTAAGTAGATGTGTGGGGCAGCGTGTTTAAGTGGATGTCAGGGGCGGCGTGTTTATGGGGATGTGTGAATGGTGTGTTTAAGTGGATGTAAGAGGTGGATTTTATTTGTTGGATGTGTGGCGTGGTGTGTTTAAGTGGGTGTGTGGAGCGGCGAGTTCATATGGATGTGTGGGGCGGCGCGTTCAAGTTAAGATGTGGGGCGGCGTGTTAAGGTGGATGTGAGCGGCGGCGTGTTTAAGTGGATGTTAGGGGCGGCGTGTTTAGGTGGATGTGTGGGGTGGAGTGTTTAATTGGATGTGAGAGGCGGCGTGTTTAGGTGGATGTGTGGGGCCGCGTGTTTAAGTGAATATGCAGGGTGGCGTATTTAGGTGGATGCGTTGGGTGGTGTGTTTAGGTGGATGTAAAGACGGCGTGTTTAGGTGGATGTGTTGGGCGGTGTGTTTAGGTGGATGTAAGGGGCGGCGTGTTTAGGTGCATGTGTTGGGTGGTGTGTTTAGGTGGATGTGAGAGGCAGCGTGATTAGTTTGATGTAAGGGGCGGCGTGTTTAGGTGGTTGTAAATAAAAGTGATTCATTTAAGGATTGACCTTCAATTTGACGGCGTTTATGGTAGTATGAACGCAGTTGGTAACGAACATATTATTTGGTGCGCGTTACCAAGGTCAATCCTAATATAAACATCATAAAAATGTTTAAATGCTTTACAAAGAAGAAACGGTCGAAGCGGGTACTACGATGATAAATAAACAAATGTAGTAGCCAGGATATTATAGTCCCAGTAGATGTACATCGTTATATTGGTAAATACGCAATGAACAACATTTTCATCGCTTTAATTTTTTTAATTATGTAATATTAGTAGCAATTCGAACATTTGGATTCATTTATAACGATCGTTATGGACATGCAGTGAGTGACGCGGTCGAACGTTGGAAAAAGAAGCCGCCATTGTTTACTTTACCGTCAAAGATTTTTTAATGTGCTTCCATTAAATAAGAATTTTGCCGTTGTGTAATCAGACAAAATGGATCCAGAATATGTTCCATATTTGTATATGTTGAAGGAACTAATCAATGGCTGTCATAGAACATTTTCCCACTGAAGCGTGAACGGCGCCATATCTGAGACAGGTATCAATATACGCTAATTTATACGCAGTCAGAGTTTGCTAAGCTGAAGAAGGGAGAGAAGTAAATTTTAAACAATCAGAGCATGGACAGGTTTGCGTTCGGTTATACCGCCTTGTCAGACGTCTATTGTAGTTATAAACCATTGTAAGTTAAAAATATATCCAAATACAGAAACAGAACACTTAATGCTGAGTTTTATGTCTTTCTGTATGGTTTATTTATTTATTAACCTTTTTAAGCTATTAAATTTTCTAACGCAAGAATCATCATCAGAACAGTTCTAAGCAGTGTACGGAGATAAATGTGGTAGCACAGCGTTCTTTACAATAGAAACTTAAATATATAAAAGTTTCAAAGGCATATGTACAGGTACAAGCATATGTAAAAGCATTTGTACCTACTTTTATCAATGTACATTTTTGGGGGGTTTGGTACATGTATACATTATCAAAGACATAATATAAGCCATGCATTCTAAGCTCTTTTATTTCAAAAGGTAATGATAAAACAATTTATAACCCCACTTACTTTTTTTCTTTTCAATTGAAATCAGATGTGAATACATATTTTTTATCCCGTATACTAATCCAGTTAATGACTAATTCCGCCAATTTTGTGTCACGTTAGATTTACCTCCCCTTGACAAATAATATCATCCTCGAGCGTTGCCCTCGGTTCATATAGTATCTGTCTCACGTAAACAAACCCTCGTGTCACAACAATACGGGGTAATTCATTATGAAATATAAAACGACGAAATAAAGTATTTTTCTACATCTGATTACCTTTAATTTGGCCGTAAAATGACATATCATTATTCATTGTGTGCATGTATCTCGAAAAGCCCAGAATTCTACCAGCCGCATATATAGGGAACGTCTAAACACTTAATTAATTTCACTGTATACTTTTGGCATGACGTATAGGTCAACACGAGAAGATACAATGTTTAAGAACAATGCTTCAGCCCTCAGTCATTAACATGATGGTAGACACCCACACGTGTTGGCTGATGAGGGAACTCTTGCAATTGGTGAGTTTCTGGTGTGCTACCATAGTTACCGTTTGGCGGATACACGCATTGATTTCTAGTCCCTTCAATCTGTTGAGCGTGTGTGGTAGACCACAGATAGAGGACTACATCCCTGACCAGGTGTTCAGACGACGCCTCGCCGATCGCCTTCAATATACATACGCCGTCCTCCGTTATCTCTGAACCTGCAAACCGGGCAATGTCGTTGTCGGAAGGAGAAGGTGCCACTTCACCGGACAGGTACAGATAACTCTTGACAAACCTGAATAGAAAACGTTACTGGGTTCAGGAATATATCAACATCATATCTGATGATTTCAATCAAACATGTATCTTTCTGTAATATTTGACATGATTATTGCTTATTTAAAAGCATCTCATTCCTCGATTTAACTCTGCAAACTTAATTACACATAATTAAACACTGCTGGAGAGTTTTATTTAATCTAATATAATGGTCATTATAATTGCAGGAAAATCAACATACCCAATACAGCAATGGTCTTGCTTACTATTTTCCTAACGTGGCTATATATCTTTGCTCTTTTAGCGTATAGCAATTTTTTGACCTCCCTGATTCTCTGACCTCATCACCAATCAACCAAACACTGTCCTATAATAACCGTATTGTGCCGATGTGAAACCATAGGCTAACACGCAATACATATACTATTACATATACACATTCTCTCTGATTATCTTATGTTTTAAGACATATCCTAATTACTGTTGGGGATAATGTTATCGGGATAAACAGAAAAAATATCCTTACGGACGAAGAATCTCAACAACGGGTCCTTAGTATTTTCATCTCTAGGAGATTCTTCAGACTCTTAAAAGCTTCAAAGCTTTGTGAACAGTGTACATATCATACTAGTCATCGAAACGTCACCTATATTGTTGATTTTCCTGCAATTTCAATGACCATTATATTAGACTAAATAAAACTCTCCAGCAGTGTTTAATCATGTATAATTAAGTTTAATTGAAATCATCAGATATAAATATATATTAATGCTTATTGCATATTTAAGCAAAAGAAAATATATTTCTAAACATTTTCGCAAATATGTTTTTAAACATTTTCTTCAGGTTGGTAAGTATGGTGATGAGAAGTTCTTTTTACACAACCAATACGATTGGGTATGTGACGTTTCGATGACTAGTACGGTATGTACACTGTCACCTTCATCAGACAAATGACCAGTGAAGCGTATGCAAAAGGTGTAAATTATGAACGAATTGGTCACCAAATCCAGTCGATTCGGCTACGCTGTAAGCGTATGTACAATAGTTGTTATATATGTACCGAAATGACTCGATTCGGCAACGCTTTGGTTGACAACTCGTACACATTTTACATCTTTGTGCGCGTACGCTTCACTGGTCATTTGTCTGATGAATGTGACAGTGTACATATCGTACTGGTCATCGAAACGTCACATAGAACATCTTATCGGTTGTGTAAAAAGAACTTCTCATAAAGCAAATATTTTAGCATTGAACTGTTTTTGTATGATATCTATGATCTATTTGAATGACACAGCTTTGGAAGCAAACAACATAATGCGCGCTATAATACCATACAAAAACAGTTCAATACTTATATTTACGTTTTCTCCGCCTCTTATGTTCTTTTTTAACTTATAATTTATATTTAAAATTAAAAATGCCCGCCTTATCGACAGTCCACACAATTTCGTTCAATAGTTTGAACAGCGTATTGTCGCGTTCTGATTGGCAAACAAAGTAGTATTTTGAATTTTAAACAAAAACATCAATTTTATTCCACAATTCAGTATCAATACAATTGCGTATGATATGTCTATAGGGTGATTTAAGTTTATCAATAGAACCATGAGCTGAAAGTAATATTTGATTTTTTTTCAATTTTTCCCCGGAACAAATTTCGCGCATGGACAAATACAGTGAACACCGTAAATCCGACCTTGCCCTCCAAGAGGGAGTTATTTTTGGAAGTTAATTCGAACTTTTCTCTTTGATCATTTTTTGAAGAATCCATGCGTGAATGTATTTGTTGGTTGTATGGGAACCTTACAACAGTCTGAAGATTCTATAACATCCTCGTTATTTGACATGTCGTCAGAAACTCAGGAATGGTGGATGCGAGACGCGTGAAAGATAGCGTTTGAAGTGAGTGATCTTGCGACGGATCACAGGTTCGTTACAAAAGTCTGAAATGTTCATGTGTGCTGTGACTCATATCAGTAGGTCTGTAACACATGTGTCAGTAGGTCTATATAATATGTGTATTTCAGACATTTGTAACGAACCCTGTTGATCAGTGCAGTGTAACAGACGATATTTCTGATAAATTGCATGAGCGTTAAAATTGTTTCCATTGCCGGCATTGGTGATTTCAACCGATGTGCATTTTGTACGATATTGCAGACATTGGTCTTGTTTTCGTTGTAATAAAAGTGTTTTTTAATTATTTTGCACATAAATTTACAATGGCATTGTCAAATCTCACAATGCCCAGCGATATTTCAGCAGCCGTCATGTTTATTTATATTGGATTTTGTAGTTCCGATCAGTGTTGTAATACGCTAAGATTTGTGTCTCGTGATGCATGGTAATTAAAGTCCCGTCAACGACACAGCTTTCAAAGAGGCTATATAGTGACAATGCCATGCAAATTTAAATATATTGCTACCAACACCAACTAAAAAATGCAATGGACAGAAAATCTACTCTCACCTTCTGCGAAAGATTGGCACTAGAACGATAAGAATCTGGCCCACGCCACTTAAGACCGTGATGACACACACGATCGCCATCCACATCCACAAGAACCCAAACATTATCTCGTAGTACGTGACGTTGTTGAACGAACACTGAACAGTGTAACTGTGGGTGAAGCTCAATCGCGTAATGGAAAAGTCGCATAAGACTATTTTCGGGAGTTTAGGGTCTATGGTTCGCCAAGTCAAAGTTTCATTGCTCGAAATATCTTCGGCCAATTGCTGTCCAAATGAAGTCTGGTTTTCTGCCTTCAGAACTACATTCATGATAGATAATTGTGTGATGACGTTGATGAAGTAAAGAAGCTTTGTGAACAGAAACAGCAGAGTAAGCCATCCCCACGGACATCCCTTCAACACAGTGGAATCAATCCAGCTCTTCACGTACCGTCCTACTTGTCTCCCCATTTGTGCTCGGTCAGCCATGTTAAGGGTCTCGTAACCGTCTGTAAGTCCCAAAATCTTCGTAAATCGGAACCCCACAAGGCCCTGTCCTACTGACAGGACAATGTCAGGAAGCTTGAACAACAATGCCTGTACGAGGAGAATGAGCGGTATCCAGCGATACGGCGGTTTCGTCATTGGTGAATGATTGCTAGCCAATGGTTCATTGTTGTTATTTACGTCTTCAATCCTCACATAGTATGTTGAGCTTTCCCAGCAGATCTTATCAGCATACTTTACCATCTGTGGTTGGAACTCGGAGGGTGTCCAACAAGTAATGGGGTCGTACGCCGTATGGAGGCAACCCGTCAGGATAGAAAACAGAACAAGGATCCCAACAGTCCACGTACTGTTGAGTCGCCCACACTGGTCATTCAGGCGGAGACTGGACTGGGTCAAATGGCGAAGAATTGGCCGCAAAACCATGGTGTTGCTTACCTATTTAAGAGTAATAGTGTATTTCTAGTTAAAATCATACACTTTAAAAGGATTTCTTGAAGTGCTTTTAAGTTATGTCGCACATCGAATATGTGACAATCTATAGCGTATTACATTTCTGTAAGCAAAGGTAACAATGCATATTATCTTACATTTTAGTTATATGTTTAGAACACATAATTTTGGCAGGTTTTAATTGTAAATATGATAACGGTCACCTTCTAGCTTCGAGCTAGAGGGAATTCCCTTTAGCTCAGTGGTAGAGTGTCCGACTAGGAATCTGGAGAGCGAGGGTTCGATCCCCGGTGGAAGCACTCTATCAATGGCATTCTGCAACAGTTTCGAATGTGATGGTAACCCACAGAGATAAGCCAACAAAAATACTGTTCTAACATGATAAGGTAGAAGGAACTATCCGATCAGTATTCATTTCTGTACTTATTTTCGCACTATTTAACATTTGCGAACTAATAAAACTTAATATGTTTTTTATTGCAAAATGAAAAACAAGTCCTTTCGACCAAACTTTCCGCACAGAACCTCGATTGGTATTTTTCTTTCATAATAAACCCGTAAATATATTATGGTAAAAACGATAACCATATCATTTGGTATATAAAGATGACGGCAATGCATGCAATACAGCTTTTCTCATTACTGAATGTCAAATATGGTCCGTTATGATGAAATAAAATCTTTACCTCGAGAGCCGGTGATGGAGCCTGCCGTCTGGATCCGTGTGTAGAGTGATACAGACAGGGAACCCTGTGTGACATTTACCACGGGGTCGTTGTGCTTCAGCATGTAGCTAGTAGCGTGAGTTCGCCTGTGATCAAGTATACATACCAACTACTGTTTTTGTTTTGTAAATTAACCACTTTACCGAATCCAGAGATAAAGGTCAACAGGAACATTTTGTGATTATTTTTGTCAAACCATTCAAATTGAGCATACTTAATTCTGTTACACATATTACGATGGACATCAGGCAATGTGTGTACGTATGTTGTAATGGATATCACGGTATTGTCTATTTACGGGTTATAATAAACAATATGGTAAAGTTTGTGTACGTTTTATCATAGATTACATGGTAGGTTTGTTAACATTCAGGATAAATGGTGTAAATTGATACTTCTAGTTCATATTTTGTTGTTTTGTATATCTTTGCGGAGAGTTCAATGTGTATTTAAATTGGTGTGAAAATATTGAATATAAGATCAATTCTTAGATAACAAAAGTGATTTATTTTCTTGTAGTTCTGATTAAAATTATGTCCGATTCAATTAAACCATGTTCATCACTCTAATGTCAATCATTTAAATCTATATGCGAAACAAACGTTTGGGATTTGACCGGTATTTCTTAATGCCAATCGAAAATAATATTATAAAATGTGTATAATGGTCTTAGTATCTAACCAAATTATGAGAAGACATAGTTTGAACACCGGCCGACGGTATCCACTACACATAGTGTGAACACCGGCCCACGGTATCCACTACACATAGTTTGAACACCGACCCACGGTATCCACTAGTTTGAACACTGGCCCACGATAGCCACTACACATAGTGTGAACACCGGCCCAAGGTATCCACTACACATAGTGTGAACACCGGCCCACGGTATCCCCTACACATAGTGTGAACACTGGCCAAATGTATCCCCTAGTGTGAACACCGGCCAACGGTATCCACTACACATAGTGTGAACGCCGGCCCACGGTATCCACTACACATAGTGTGAACCCCGGCCAACGGTATCCACTACACAAAGTGTGAACACCGGCCCACGGTATCCACTACACATAGTGTGAACACTGGCCAAATGTATCCACTAGTGTGAACACCGGCCAACGGTATCCACTACACATAGTGTGAACACTGGCCCACGGTATCCACTGCACATAGTTTGAACACCGACCCACGGTATCCACTAGTGTGAACACTGGCCCACGATAGCCACTACACATAGTGTGAACACCGGCCCAAGGTATCCACTACACATAGTGTGAACACCGGCCGACGGTATCCACTAGTGTGAACACCGATCCACGATATCCACTGCACATGGTGTGAACACCGGTCCACTGTATCCACTAAACATAGTGTGAACACCGACCCACGGTATCCACTACACATAGCGTGAACACCGGCCCACGGTATCCACTACACATAGTGTGAACACCGGTCCACGGTATCCACTACACATAGTATGAACACCTTTCCACGATATCCACTACATATAGTGTGAACACCGACCCACGGTAACCACTACACATCGTGTGAACGTCGGCCCACTCTATCCACTACACATAGTGTGAACACCGGCCCACGGTGTCCACTAGTGTGAACACCGGCCCACGGTCTCCACTACACATAGTGTGAACACCGGCCAACGGTATCCACTACACATAGTGTGAACACCGGTCCACTGTATCCACTACACATAGTGTGAACACCGGCCAACGGTATCCACTACACATAGTGTGAACACCGGTCCACGGTATCCACTGCACATAGTGTGAACACCGGCCCACTGTATCCACTAGTGTGAACACCGGCCAACGGTATCCACTACACATGGTGTGAACACCAGTCCACGGTATCCACTACGCATAGTGTGAACCCCGGCCAACGGTATCCACTACGCATAGTGTGAACCCCGGCCAACGGTATCCACTACGCATAGTGTGAACACCGGTCCCCGGTATCCACTGCACATAGTGGGAACACCAGCCCACGGTATCCACTACCCATAGTGTGAACACCGGCGCACGGTATCCACTACACGTAGTGTGAAAACCGACCCACGGTATCCACTACCCATAGTGTGAACACCGGTCAACGGAATCCACTACACATAGTGTGAACACCGGCCCACGGTATCCACTACACACAGTGTGAACACCTGTCCACGGTATCCACTACACATAGTGTGAACATAGGTCCACGGTATCCACTGCACATAGCGTGAACACCGACCCACGGGATCCACTACACATAGAGTGAACACCGGTCCACGGTATGCACTACACATAGTGTGAACACCAGCCCACGGGATCCACTAGTATCCACTACACATAGTGTGAATCCCGGCCCACGGTATCCACTACCCATAGTGTGAACACCGGTCCACTGTATCCACTACACATAGTGTGAGCACTAGCCCACGGTATCCACTAGTGTGAACACCGACCCACGTTATCCACTACACATAGTGTGAGCACTAGCCCACGGTATCCACTAGTGTGAAAATCGGCCCACGGTATCCACTACCCATAGTGTGAACACCGGTCCACGGGATCCACTGCACATAGCGTGAACAGCGACCCACGGGATCCACTACACATAGTGTGAATACGGGCCCGCGGTAGCCACTACACATAGTGTGAATACCGGCCCACGGGATCCACTACACATAGAGTGAACACCGGTCCACGGTATCCAGTAAACATAGTGTGAACACCGGCCCACAGTATACACTAGTGTAAACACCGAACCACCGTATCCACTAGTGTGAACATAGGCCCACGGGATCCACTACACATAGTGTGAATACCGGCCCACGGGATCCACTACACATAGTGTGAATCCCGGCCCACGGTATCCACTACAAATAGTGTGAATACCGGCCCACGGGATCCACTACACATAGTGTGAATACGGGCCCGCGGTAGCCACTACACATAGTGTGAACACCAACCCACGGTATCCACTAGTGTGAACATCGGCCTACGGTATCCACTAGTGTAAACCCCGACCCACGGTATCCACTAGTGTGAAAATCGGCCCACGGTATCCACTACACAAAGTGTGAACACCGGCCCACGGTATCCACTAGTGTGAACATCGGCCCACGGTATCCACTACACATTCCTCATGTTTTGTTTGTTTTTAACGCACATCTTGCTTTGTACTATTTTTTTCTTTTTAGTACGAAAACCTTTGGTTAACAAGCCATATTGCAGTAATTATAAATCTTACCACTTTCTACATATCGTTTATTTGCCAACTACTGGGTTATTTCGATGGATTTTTTTTTTGATGATTTTATTTTATATAATATTGATACAAAACAGGTATTTTCATTTTCACACTCTCTTGCACACATTTTGACACTTAATTCACTCATCATCATCCTCACAATCATCATCAATATCCTCGTGATTGTCGTCGTCATCATCATCATTATCATCATCATCATCATCATCATCATCATCATCATCATCATCATCATCATCATCATCATCATCATCATCACCATCATCATCATCATCATCATCATCATTATCATAATCATTCTAATTTATTTATGAAATACGTTGGACTGCTTAAAAAATCACCAGTAAAATCTATATGTCAATAATACCGATATTTGTCTTATTTTTATAGTCGATATGTTCCCCATGATAAAACAAAAAATAAATATTTCGTCTCGAATTGCATAAATATAGCACTAAATGGTCGCAAACCCATGATGTTGCTTATCTTTACAGAGTAAAAGTTTACATCTATACTGGGGTTTTAATGGTAACATTTGCACTTTAAAATTAGTCCGGCTACAAAACCCAAAAATTCCCACGCTAAAATCGTTTGCGCAATTCAATCTAAAGATAAGGGCTAAAACAGTGTGTATTTCGCTGCACACATTTATTATTTGTGTTAAAGCATTTATCGTAATGGCGTTTTAAAAACAAAGTGGTTGTCAGCATCATACCTGATGCTTGGCTAAGGCCAGATCAACTGAATTTCTTGATATTTGAAGGATTGTTGTCTCTATTATAACATTTGTGACCAGATTCTAACGTAAACATTAGGCACGCTTGGTTATTCCGTTTTCAGAATATTGTGAACGGGGGTTTGGTCAGACTAACGAGCCGTAGTTCTGACATACCGGAGAAATGGTACATTAAAATGATCGACCGTTAAATGGGGAAATCATCTTCAATTGACCTCAGCAAAACGATGTACAAACAAACACAATTCAGTTCTATGTAAGTATTTGTATACGTTAAATATATTCCGACTGGTCAGAGTTTATATTAAATATTAATTTCAAATTTTCTGAAACTATGTCAACATTAACAGTGACTAGTTTTATATATACGTGTAGGGTAACGAGAACGTGCGATAGGTGTCCCCTGATACAATTGAAATAAAAAATGTAAACAGCCGGAAAAGGCCCTTTACTTTGTACTTAATGTACTACAGTTTTAGGAGTTCACCCACCGTTAGTTTGGATGTCAGTAACATAAACACAACATTTGTTTTATACAGTCCTGTACATAATTGTACGGACTTTCAAAGAGATATGAAATATCAGAATTGTATACTAACAGTATAGTGTATGTATATTAAAATACTATATGGGGCAAAGAAGTAATTCCAACAGTGCAAGTTTAGGTTGTCAAATTTTCGGAGCGATCTGCTCCTTTATCGAGACACAGTGAAACATGATAATATAATAAGTGATAAGTTTCTTACCTTAGAGAAAAAAA